>NW_024377915.1:0-42005 GCF_016835505.1 Polypterus senegalus
ACCTATTACTACAATATTACCATAGCCTGCAGCTCGGTCACCGGTGAGGCAGAGTTGCGTTCCCCATCACCACGTTTTCCACGTAGTTGGCTGCCTGCCTATATTGAGTCCCCCATCCCCACGCCCCCCACGTAATTGACTGCCTGCCCATATAAGGCCATCCGTCAGCAGCAACCCAAGCTGTGAAAAAACAGTAAAAGGAGGCGTATCAGACGCTTTTGGTACATTTTCTGATGCATCAAGCGGAAACAACTTGTGACACTGCCGCCAAATACTTGCAGAAAAATCCACAAGTTAATAGACAGGCTGTAGCTAAATACTTGCAGGCAAATCCACAAGTTCATAGAGCGCTGCCGCTAAATATTGCGGGCTAATCCACAAGTTAATACCAGGAATGCCTGTTAAACATCTTAGATTCACGAGTAGTGAACACTTCAATGAATGAAACCTGTTCTCTTTACAATGGTTGACAAACACGGAATGTAACTTGAACAAAACACGTCCTCCAAATACGAACCTGATTGAAAGAAATAATGATAATCAAACCTTGATGACAGCAACACTCATAACAGTGACAAAACAATTACATTGATAATCATGTTACGTTATTTTTAAAATGTTTCCTTTTCTTTTCATAATTTCTTTAACAGACTGGGTGGGTATTTTGCTAGTATATTATATTATATATATATATATATATATATTGTCACACACCCCAGCAGATGGGAGGCAGCTAAAGGGCTCGAGTGAAGGCAGTTCTGAGCCATGCCGGGATGTGGCAGAGCGCACTAACTCTCTTTCTCACTTCCCTGTAGACCTAACCCGGAGGTTCCACCTGTCTCTCTGGCGCACTTCTGGGACCGAGCCAATGGAGACAAAACCTGCCAGCTCGCCCCTGATGTCACATCCGGACTAAACCAATGAAAGATTAACACGTGCCGATCCTTGTGACCTCATTTCCTGCCTCCCCTTTAAAAGCCTTCCTTTTCCCTTCTCTGACAGTCTTGTTTTGGACTCTGTTGTAAGCACTTCAGTGCTGGTATTTGAAAAGACGACGTGCAGCCAGGATACGAATTACATGGGTGGCTGCCCCAAACCTTTTCTGTCTTTGTCTCGTTTTGTGACAGTGGCGTGGTCGGCAGGATGGAGAAGTCCCAGAAGAAAAGGGGGACAGGACCTGCAAAACACCCAGGTGGGAGGCGATCGGGGCCGAGTATTCAGGCGGGGGGGTGCCCGTGGTTCGGCGGAAAACCAGATGCGGTCCGCCTCCAGCACGCAGAACTAGGCCATCTAGAGGGCCAGGGAGTGCGGTGGGGCTCACCATGGGCTGCCCTGAGAGGCAAAGGGACTCAGTATGCTCTCTTGGGGAGAGTGCCTGCCCCCAGTGAAACCACAGCCCATTTACCACCTAGGGTGCCCCAGACTGGCAGGTGAGTAAAATAACAAAGTGGAGGTTGGACCCTGAGGCCGACCAGTAAACAACCTGGTCCTTATGGGCAAAGGTATGGCAGTGGCTACGCCCTTGGAAAACAAGCCCTACCAGGTAATTGAGCAGGTAGCTTGCTATCTGCTCCTGAAAGCACTTCCCCAGGGCTTCACCCAGCCGGTCTGGGCGTGCAGTTACGAACATGTCAGGGCTCATAGAGCTTCTGGAAACACAGAGGGCGGCCTCACACTCTGGGAGAGCAGAACCGTCCTCGTCAAACTCAGCGGGTATGTCCCAAGACCTAGCCCTCCCTGTACACCCCGAGCTTGTATCGAGCGGCGCAGCGCTGCACGCAAACCGCTTGGAGGCGAGGAGGAATGCAGGTGGAGGGAGGGGGGGCTTGGGTGCTCTGACAAACCCGTTGGCGGTCCCGCACAGAGCGTGGTGATCGTTAACGGGTTTAAAATTTCCGCTTGCTCGATTCGCAGCAACATTTCCATTGTTGCCCGCCGTTTTGTGCTACCGCGACAATGGCTGAAATTCAAGACCAGTATAACCTGTGTCCACGGGGAAACCTGCTGGTACAGGACCGCCGCTTGTGTCATTAGCTACGGAGGGTCAGTCCAGAAAGTAACCGTGGCAATCCTTCCTGATCCTCCACACCCGGTGATACTGGGGCGGGACTGGTCTGAAATTAAAAGCGGTGAGACACATACCACTCCCGGGGTTAAGTTGGGCCTCGTATGCGAGGAGATGAACCGCTCAAGCTGCCTCCACGCCGTGTAATCAGCCGGCAGAGAGGTGAAGCAGCCGTCCTGGGTGGCGTGGCAACTCCGGCGTCGCAGGCTGACCGCCATCCACCAAGCCGGCGGAGCGGAGGAAACCACGCCCGTGAGGTCGGGCGCTGACCTCTCTCCGTTGCGGTTTCAATTTAAAAAGACCCCGGCTTCTTTTCAAAAGGGAGCAGTGGAATGACGACTCCTGAAGTTTGTAAAAATGCAGTGGTCCTTGTCAATGGCCAGCGCACTGTCAGTCGATGCCACAGGGCCCCTACTTTGTGCTAGATAATGACCTCCTTACCGCCTAGCAATGCAGGGCGGGCAGGAGACGAGGCTGCTGCTAGTGCCCGCTACCTTCGGCGGCAGGTCTGCGAGCAGCACCGCCCACCTCCTAGGTGGCCACCTGGGCACCGAAAAACTCTGGAGCCGGATCAAGCTCCGGTTTTACTGGCCAGGAATTAATGAGAGGTTGTCGGGCGCTTCCTGCCCGGAGTGTCAACTCGCACAGATTCCTAGGAGGGACCGTGCTCCTCTGTTCCTATTCCATTGTTTGGGACGTCCCCTTCCACAGAATCGGGTCGACCTGGTGGGACCTCTGAGCCCTCAGCCGAGGACACAAGTACATTTTAGTCCTCGTGGATTATGCCTATCTGATACCCCAAAGCTGTTCCGTTGGCTCAGCTACCTCTAAAGCCATCGACGGGAATTACTAGGGTATTCCAGCGTGGGATCCCCAAAGAAGTCTTGACAGACCAGGGACCCCTTCACCTCAGAGACGTTCAAGGAGACTGCCAGGTTACTGAAAATAAAGCATTTAAAAACCTCGTGTATCATCCTCAAACCGACGGATTAGTAGAGAGGTTTAATCAAACTCTCAAGCAAATGCTGCGAGAGGTGGTCAGCGGATGGAAGGAACTGGGATCAGCTCCTCCCCTCGTCCCTTTTGCCTATCGGAAGTCCACAAGCCTCCACGGGTTCTCCCCTTTGAACTACTGTATGGTACAACCTCGGGCATATTGGATATTTTGAAAGAAGGCTGGAAGAAGAGGCTCTTCCCACCACTAACATACTGAGTATATTGCCAGTTAGCGATAGATTTGGAAAGATTCGGCCTGTCCTTAAAAGTCACATGGAGGAGGCTCAAGCAGCACAGGTTCGCACTACAACCGCGCACGCTCTTCGGGGGTTCCGCCTGAGATCGGGTCATGGTCCTAGTGCCTACCTCCCACTCTAAGGCTTGCCCACTGGCAGGGCCCCTACGAGTTAAGGAAGGAAGGGACTGGTCGACTATTTGGTGAGTCAACCCAATCGCGGCCAAAGGAGCGGGTTTATCATGTGAACCTGCTGAAACCGTGGAAGGACAGGGACCCCGATCCCTCCTCCGGCCAGCCCCGGCCACTCTTCGCTCACACACACGACCTTAACTTTGGCACAGACTTGGACCGGCAAGCGGCAGGAGCTGGAAACAGTTATCCGGACCGTGAGGTAGTCAGTGAACACCTCGGAAGGACCTCCCTGATTGAGCACAACATTGTGACAGAGCCCGGGTTGTTGTCCGAGAACGCTGACTGCGTCTTCCCGAGGCAAAAAGGCTGAAGTGGAGCTTGAGATCAAGCGCATGCTGGAACAGTGTAATTGAGGAAAGTTATAGTCCCTGGTCCAGCCCCATTGTGCTCGTCGGTAAGCCTGGACGGAAGTTGGAGGTTCTGCAATGACTTCCGCGGTTAACCAGGTCTCCCAATTTGATGCCTATCCAATGCCAGCGTGGACGACCTCCTCGAGAGGTTGGACAGGCTCAATACCTGACCACACTTGACATGACAAAAGGGTACTGGCAGGTTCCTTTAACGGACTCCTGAAGGAAAAACCGCGTTAGTACCCTAGCGGACACTGGGAGTATCGTGTCCTTCCATTTGGGTTACCGGGCTCCAGCAACCTTTCAGCGCCTGGTGGACAAAGTGCTTCGCCTCATAACTCATACAGTGCTGCCTACCAGATGCGGGTCATCTATTCCAGCACATGGAAGGGAAAACTAAAGCATGTCCAAGCGGTATTACGGACACTTGGTGAGGCCGGGCTCCGGATTAATCCCAAGAAATGTTTCTTTGGATTAAGCGAGGCCAAATATTTAGCTACCTGGTGGGGCGGGTACCGTAAGGCCACAGTGCTCCAAAATTGATGCCATTCTGAAATGGCCCGTCCATGAACCAAGCGGCAGGTCCAAGCCTTTCTCGGGTTAGCCGGGTACTACCGCCGGTTTGTACCCGGTTTTCGGAGCGGCGCCTCTTCGATTTAACAAGAAGGGGCCCGAACATTGTGGTATGGACTGCAAAACAGACACTGCATTTGGTGACTTGAAGAAGGCCCTTACGCCGCACCTATTTTGATGGCACCTAACTTTTCTTTGCCTTTCATCCTCCAGGCGGAGCCCGGACACAGGCCTGGGAGCCGTGCTGAGCCAAAGGGGTCGGCGGTGTCGAACACCCCGTCATGTTCCTGAGCCGGAAACTGTTGGACCGGGAGACCAGGTATGCGGCGGTGGAGAGGAGGCTCTGGCGATTAAATGGGCGATCACTCAGCTGAGGTACTACCTGTTGGGCGTGAGTTCACCTTGTCCGGACCATGCACCTCTACATGGATGGCCCTGCACAAGGAGTCGAATCCGTGGGGCACCCGTGGTTTCTTGACCTGCAGCCGTACAAGTTTTCGGCCGTCACGCCGGGGTGCTCTCCATGCCAACGCTGATGCTCTCTCTCGGGTTCACGACCTCGGTTAGATCGCCCGACCCGACGGGTCTGGGCTGAGGGGGGCCTTGTCACACACGCAGATGGGAGGCAGCTAAAGGGGCTCGAGTGAGGCAGGTCTGAGCCATGCCCGGGATATGGCAGAGCTACTAACTCTCTTTCTCACTTCCCTGTAGACCTAACCCGGAGGTTCCACCTGTCTCTCGGGGCGTCCACTTCTGGGACCGAGCCAATGGAGACAGACCTTGCCAGCTCCGGCCCCCCTGATGTCACATCCGGGACTAAACCAATGAAAGATGAACACGTGCCCGATCCTTATGACCTCACTTCCTGCCTCCCCCTTTAAAAGCCTTCCCTTTTCCCTTCTCTGACAGTCTTGTTTTGGACTCTGTTGTAGCACTTCAGTGCTGGTATTTGAAAAGAAAACACGCTGCAGCCAGGATACCGAATTACATGGGTGGCTGCCCCAAACCTTTTCTGTCTTTGTCTCGTTTTTGTGACAATATATATATATATATATATATATATACACATACATACATACATCACATCTACTCTCTCTATATATAAAATCCTAAGCCTAAAGTGCAAAGATTTTGTGCAACATTTTATGTCACTTTTTGTCACGCTTTAAATCTGTCTTATTTTAAAACCGATATATATGTTTGGCATCATTCTTTTCAGAATTTATCAAACTTAATGTGATGTGTTAGATTTTCAGATTCTTATTCTGCTTTTAATTATAAACTAAAATATCAAGGAAGTCATGGTTTTAATATCAACAAAGTTGTGGTGTTTGTTTTGATCTAGTAAACTTTCTTTCAGGAACAAACATTATTAAAAAATTAAATTAAATTTAAAAATATCTATTCACAACACCAATGTTTCTATTTAGGTGATTTAGTTAGCTGAAGGTCGAGTTATGATGACCCATTGTATACCACTTTAGTTTTACATGATTTTCCTGTTATTTAAATAAGTCATTTTTTAAAAAATGTTTTTTATCTATAAGCATGTCAGCTAAAATGAATGGATCGTTTGTTTAGTCTCTTATAAATACTCATTGAGCATAGTGAACCTTAGTTTACGGAATACTGGGTAAGAGTAAATATTTTATTCTCATTTCATGATTTTTACTCCATTAAATAATAATTAATTTTTACTTTACATATTTATAGAATTTCGTGATTTTGACTCTAATAAATAATTTTTCTTTGTACATTTACAGATTTTACTGATATTTTGCAATAACGGGGGATTGGGACCAAAGGCCAAGGGAGCTTGCCTCCCAGTACATACACACACACACACACACACATATATATATATACACACACACAGACATAAAATAGACACAGAAACTCTCAATACAAACTTACCTTCTTGATCAGATAACCCACTCCCATATATTATACATAAAAGGTCTGATTCGCAATCTGATTATTCAGGTGGTCACTTAACCAAATAACACTTGTGGTTGGTCACCCAGTCGCAAAAATTTACCACATCCTCTCCAGTTGCGAGAAACAGATCATAGATATGTAATAAAATAACCATCCAAATAATTACATTGCGATTCACATCTATGAATGTAATACTCCGATCTTCACCTTACCTAGAAAGCAAACCATCTGCCATGGTGCATTGTCAGAGGCTTTGCCGACATCCAAGATTAAATCCCAATAAGAGAGGCTTATTTAACACTAGAATTCCTGAAGCCTACGAATAAATTTGTAATCCCGGCCACCTTTTAAAATTTCCTTCAGACCTCCATTAGCCTTTTGTTTAGTAAATGTGTCAATCAGCACAAGCAGCCTGCTACTCCATCCCCCCACTGCCACAGCTCAACTCGGGCAAAAAGTTCTCCCAGCTCATGACTCATCTGGCTGTGAGATGCCTAGAATAGTACGGGGTAAATAATATAGTGTTATTTAGAGCACATGCATTTCATGTGTGTTCTGTGTCTACAACAAACTACAGTGGTGTGAAAACTATTTGCCCCTTCCTGATTTCTTATTCTTTTGCATGTTTGTCACACAAAATGTTTCTGATCATCAAACACATTTAACCATTAGTCAAATATAGTAAACACAAAATACAGTTTTTAAATGATGGTTTTATTATTTAGGAGAAAAATCCAAACCTACATGGCCCTGTGTGAAAAGTAATTGCCCCCTTGTTAAAAATAACCTAACTGTGTGTATACACCCAAGTTAAATTTTCCGTAGCCACCCAGGCCTGATTATGCCACATCTTTTTCCCAATCAAGAAATCACTTAAATAGGAGCTGCCTGACACAGAGAAGTAGACCAAAAGCACCTCAAAAGCTAGACATCATGCCAAGATACAAAGAAATTCAGGAACAAATGAGAACAGAAGTAATTGAGATCTATCAGTCTGGTAAAGGTTATAAACCATTTCTAAAGCTTTGGGACTCCAGCGAACCACAGTAGAGCCATTATCCACAAATGGCAAAAACATGGAACAGTGGTGAACCTTCCCAGGAGAGGGCTGACCAAAATTATCCCAAGAGCGCAGAGACGACTCATCCGAGGTCACAAAAGACCCCAGGACAACGCTAAAGAACTGCAGGCCTCACTTGCCTCAATGAAGGTCAGTGTTCACGACTCCACCATAAGAAAGAGACTGGCAAAACGGCCTGCATGGCAGATTTCCAAGATGCAAACCACTGTTAAGCAAAAGAACATTAGGGCTCGCTCAATTTTGCTAAGAAACATCTCAATGATTGCCAAGACTTTTGGGAAAATACCTTGTGGACTGATGAGACAAAAGTTGAACTTTTGGAAGGCAAATGTCCCGTTACATCTAGCTAAAAGGAACACAGCATTTCAGAGAAAAGAACATTATACCAACAGTAAAATATGGTGGTGGTAGTGTGATGGTCTGGGGTTGTTTTGCTGCTTCAGGACCTGGAAGGCTTGCGGGATAGATGGAACCATGAATTCTACTGTCTACCAAAAAATCCTGAAGGAGAATGTCCGGCCATCTGTTCATCAACTCAAGCTGAAGCGATCTTGGGTGCTGCAACAGGACAGTGACCCAAAACACCCAGCAAATCCACCTCTGAATGGCTGAAGAAAAACAAAATGAAGACTTTGGAGTGGCCTAGTCAAAGTCCTGACCTGAATCCAATTGAGATGCTATGGCATGACCTTAAAAAGGCGGTTCATTCTAGAAAACCCTCAAATAAAGCTGAATTACAACAATTCTGCAAAGATGAGTGGGCCAAAATTCCTTCAGGCCTGTAAAGACTCATTGCAAGTTTTTGAACGCTTGATTGCAGTTATTGCTCAAGGGTGGCCCAACCAGTTTGATGGGTTTCAGGGGCAATTACTTTTTCACACAGGGCCATGTAGGTTTGTTTTTTTTCTCCTAAATAATAAAACCATCATTTAAAAACTGCATTTGTGTTTACTTGTGTTATATTTGACTAATGTTTAAATGTGTTTGATGATCAGAAACATTTTTGTGTGAGAAACATGCAAAAGAATAAGAAATCAGGAAGGGGCAAATAGTTTTCATACCACTGTATTTAAATGTAGTATGACAGGAAATGCGAGGCAAGAAATGTTGAACACAAACCTAAAACAGAAACTTTTTTCATGTTATAGTACTATTGACAAATTTTTGACATGAAGTGTATAATGTGTGAAGACTGAAGTCCAAATATCAAACAAACACTTTCACAAAAGGTACACATATAACAAGACAAGTGCACTTTTATTCATGAATATAACCAAAGAAAAGAAATCAGGTAAGGGTACAATGCTGACATGACCACTGGTGGTGCAGCTGTAGAAATGCTAACTCAAAATCATGAGATTGCGGTTCAATTTTGGGTGCTACCTGTAAAGGTAAGCATTTTTTTTTCATTCAGTTTTATTCTCTCGTCACATTCACGCTACCCCCAATTTGACACTGCTGTTTTCAAATAAAGACATGCTAAAACAGAGGTGAATTCAGATAAGGATGAGGGTTCTGCATCGGTGTAAGAGAACAGAAGCCCTCCCCGCAGGAAACGTCCACTAACACATAAAAACAATGCAGCTGCACCAGGCGTAAAGGTGAAAGAAGGCAAAGGAACTTATTAATAAAGAAAAATGTAAATAAGATTTAGTAAAAAAAAAATAGTAATAATAATTAATAATGCATTACTTGACACCCAAGAACTCTATACAAATATACTGTATTTTAAAGACAAATCATTAAAATAAATGTACTAATCCACTTTCACGACATACATGGTGCCTTGCTCTTAAACATTTACTCAGGTAGTTTCTCACAATTTCAATAGGAAGGCTTTGATATGGAACTCAACTTTAACCTCTGTCAAATGAGTGATTAAAACCATTTGAATGAAATAGTTTAAGTTCTGTGAAAAAAAAAACCCTTGATTGTCATGCCCACCCATTTAAATTGGAGGAGGATTTCACATTTCAAAAGGAACACATTTTATTGCTAATATTGTTCACTTTTTACTTTATGCACTTTAAGATGTGCCTGGGTCAGATTTGAGGAAAATATTTATTTTTTATTTCAAAAGTGGAAAGAAAGTATTTAGTTTTGTTTTTCTTGTAATACATTTTTGTGCCTGTGTCGATTTGACCAAATGTAAAAGGGGAACAATAAAAAAACATTAATTTTTTAATACATTCATTTGTGTTGATTTAAATTTGACATTGCCTCCTGTTGAAAATGTGGGCCCAGCTAAATTTTGGTTTGAAAATCTGGGCTAAATGAAATTGTAATTGAATGGCCATGCCGTAAGCGGAAGCAATGTGTGTGCACACCTGATGAGCCACAATAATGGTGAAACACGTTCTGTGTAATCAGTACCGCCGCTCCCTGTACACTGAGTAGGAGTCTCGTGAGGGCATCCAACTCCCAGGGGGCACCATCCCAGCTGCTCAAAAATCGCTTTATATATTGTCAATAATAAATTAATAATAATATACATATACAAATAAGCAAAATATAAACGATATATTGCATTTCACGTGAACGAGAGTAGGCTGTAAGCACACGTGATGACGACGAGTCCTCATGTATTTACTTTTATTTGAATAAAGTTCTATTTTGGCCCTATAGTAGGTGTTTTTTATTATTTTATTTTTACTTCCGTAATATTTGGGGAGGGGCACAAAAGTAAATTTCTGTTAGGGCACCCATTTGCCAGCAGCTGCCTGTGTGTACTCTGTATTATTTGGAAGGTACTGGACATATGTAGCTAGATGACCACAAAGGGGAAAAATGAGTCACATATCTTTAAATATTTTATTTTTCCCTAAGCTTTATAACCTATAAGGTGTCATCATCAGAAAAAAATGATTAGACATGTAAGAATAAAAGGCAATTTATAGCAAGTTGTGGGGGAGGGATTAATAAGGTGGGGTTCAGAAGCTGATCATAAAGTCTTTTTATTATTTCGATGTTTTTTCTACGCTTGCATATGCTGAGATCGCACAAACCGGCAAACACTTTATGGACTGCCCTTTTCAATGCCAAAATCAAAAACTGACCAGAAAAACAAAAATGTAGTTTACAGTAGTCCATGCAATGCATGCCCAGCGGTATACAGTACGTGGGACAAACATTAAAAACACTTGCGGCACACATATAGAACGCAACAGGAACATCGCAATGCCGTCAGAAGGAAAGATCCACGGTCTCTGAATTATACAAGTTCCACCGGACGTGTTTAACTGGAACAAATGTGAAAGAAAAATTCTGGGCCCAATGCTAAGAGTACCAGGAGTTGACTGATTCGTGGCTCTCTAATGAAACGACATTAACAGACACTTGGGTATCTACCCAGCATATGCAGGCTTAAAAGAACTGCATCCCAAAAAATAAAAACACTTTATGATCAACACCTTCCGAACCCACCACCCACCTCAATTCACCTGCCCTATGTTTCCTTTGATTGCTTTATGTCTAATCATTTTCACCAAAACTGTTTTTTAAAATACGTGACTCATTTTCCCAATGGGGACCTCTACCTACAATTATGCAAACCGTATTACAAACCTTTGTGTATATTTACGTAAAAATATACAGTATATGGAAGCGAAACGGTCTAGACGGACTTTATATCCACAAGAATGACGACACTGGAGTCCAATGTTACATTATGAGGAGTGGGGAAAACGTCGGAAGTTGGAAGGCAGGATTTTTTGTGAATGAAGGAGGTTCGAAGACGGCGATATCCGAAAGCAAAAAAAAAAGTTTTAAATCTCGCCCCCTGAAAATTGGTTATCCAGGGCGCAAGGATAGTCTTAAAATGACGTTCAGATGACCGCGTCCATGCCGACCGCGTAGTGGAGGTCGTTTCTACCTTTTTTTGATCGGTGTTGATAAGAATCCGTCTTTCCTACCTTGTTATGATGGCAATTCCTCCTCCAGATTACTTCCTTTCCCGATTTAAGTTTGACGTTCAGACCCGTCATCACAATGACCGGAGCAGTTTACAGACCTAGATCCCACCCACAAAAGAGCGACGTCGTCAATCACCCTGTTGCGATTCACAGTCCTTCCTGAAAAACTTCCCACCCGTGTTTTAGAGAGGAAGCCAAGGAAGTGACGAGCAACACATAAACAGAAGAACAAATACAATACAAAGACAAAAGTAAAATTTGCATTAACAATATCCGTCTTATGGGCAGTGTTACAATAAAAACTTTCTTTGACTGTCTGCAAAATATGTCATTTACTATGTGGAAATGAGTGTTTAGCACTGCATCACTTAAAAAATTTAGAGGCTGACTGGAAGAAACCAGTTCTCCTGCAATTTGCAAAGGTCACCATTTTAAGAAAACAAGTGAGTGTTTCCAAAAGGTTCAAAAACCTATTCCTGCCCGTTTTACATGTTCATTATTGTAGTCCATTTTGATTTTTTTTTTTTGTAATCTTTTGGATCTAGTTATTTTTAAAAAGGGTTTGCACTTTTAGGGCTACAAAATGTAAAATAAATGTTACTGTGGCTGATTTTCTCTTGTTTGTGTCATGGCCTCATGCTGTTTTCTCTTTGTTCAGTCTCCTGTTTTGCAGCAATCTATGTGACTCTGGTAGGCTGTCTCCTGAAAATATGTAATCTTTTTCCATTTTCATCCCATCCTAAATTGTGATAATGATGACATACAAAAGTATTTCAGTGGGTAAAATAAGGTCAGATAGTGTTTAAGAGACTTATTGTAATAAGTTTGGGTGATAACAGATGGCAATTTATGCTGCGTTCTGAAATTATTGTAATAAAAGTAAGAATGAGTGTGATGTAATCCATAGTGAGTCAATGTTTTTGACAATTCATATCATTTGCACTGTATAGACTAAAAGCATATAGGCAAGAATGTCTATATTAGTGTGCCATTAATTTATTTAATTTCTGACATAAGAAGGTAGAGCAGTTGAGATTAAAGGATTGTAATACAAGTCCTCTTGACACACTTTAATGTGCAGAATAAGCTCACTTGCTTCCTCAATGAAATTAACAAGGCTCAGCTAATATCACATTCAGAAATCAATAAAAATTTAAATAAACACAAATACTGTATGTTGAAAGAATCCAAGGAACTTTATTTCAAAGGGCAGTATATAATTATGGAAATGAGGAAAAAAATCTGTCAAAGAACAGTAAACAAAATACAAAGCATGATTTTATTAATCTTTAATAAAAATGTATCAGTGATTAATTTATTAAAATTTTCTTGATTTCCATTTATTACACAAAACACAAAATAAGTTCTCAACAATAATACAATTATTTGTTCTTGCCACATAAAGATGCATTGCTTTCTCTGTTATCAATCAAAAAAAAACATAACATAAGAAAGAAAATTTTTCTTAATCCAAAGTGATTGGTGAGATCATTTATTTTCAATAATATTACAGTGTTAATCATGACAATGGAGAATGATAATTTTGATGCATTGTCAGAAATTCCAAGAAAGTTTCAGTACTGCTAACACTACTACCACTAGTTTGGAGATACATGTTGTTTAAAATTATAAATCATCAATTAAATTGAGAGGCCTCAATAATTATGAAATATAAATTTTATATTATGCTTTATTGCATGCATTAACATTCAAGAATGTGAGGGGGTGTCCAGTTGGCAATAGGTTTTTAGGGACAAGCACCACCCCTTATACCTTTTGTCTTGAAAATTTACATTTGCATTTAATTGTGATTTAAATTAATTACATAATTTTCCTATGCATATACTATGAAAATCCTTCTATATATGATTATATATTAAAATTATTATTGTGTGCATTATAAGGGGATACATTTATTTATCAGGTATACAGTATATGAATATGATTTATAAAAGTACAAACCTTGCCTAGAACCCATCAACAGCTTTGGAGCCACTGCTGTAGGACCACTTTAGGATACTATATTGGAAACAAAGCCTTACAAATGGGTGGTTGAATGGAAATCAAACAAGTTTGATATTCTTATAAATTTCCTTATAAAATAAACTAAATCAAAACATATACTGATTAGTATGGATGCAAAAGAGGCCACAGTTAAAAGTAAACATTTGAAGAAGGCACTCAACTACTAGCAATTATTCCTCCATCCTTTTTTTCACTTTGTCTAATACAGGGGAATTGCAGGCTTTCCATCCAGTCCTAGGCAAAAGCAAACCCTGGACAGGAGGTCAGTCATTTAAAAAATAATGTTGACAGAGGTACAATATTTTTTTTAGAATTTAATTATTTTACAGAATATCCTTGAGGGACATATTCTCTTATTTCTTAAATCCACAAAAAGCATATTAAGATAGTATTTAATTAAATAATTCTCCTATATCTAAAGCACCATATATTTTCACAGCTTCAATTTCTAGCATATGCCTGACTTACAAGGATAATTTAATTATTGTATTTTTTTAAATTTAATGTTGCTCTTTATTTAAAATAAATTATGAAAGTGCTAGTAATTTCTTAGTTTATTGACTTATTTATTGCATGTTGCCCTACAGTGAGCAGAAGTGTTTTACTATTAATGGTGTATTCACGTTTTGCTCCATTTATGTCTGAAGCTAGATATTTTTAAAAATATTACTGCCCAAATACTTTTTTTAAAACATTGTATACGTAATTTCATTCAACCATGTTTAGTAACTAGTGTTACAATTCAGGATTGCAGATGGAATAACACAGAGTAAAGGTGATTAAATCATGTAAATATTTTAGAATTATTATTATTATGTCATACAAAATACAACATCTAATGAAAAGTCTTTTGCTTAATAGATGCCTTCATCTTGGTTTCTATTTTTCTTTTTGTTCAAGCGAATTGTACATTTTGTCTTAAGTACCCTGCTGTTAGCATACTGCACATGACAAGTACTGGGAAAGAAGCAGAGACAATAACTACCATTCAGATGTATGTCTTGCTGAAGAACATCTTGTCTCATTAAAAAGTCTGTAACAAACCTTCCATCTGGCAAAGAGTGCACAATGAGAAATAAATGGAATATCTGGTGAGCATGACCTACAATATCACAACAACCAGGAAAAACTTTCTGGAACAGGGTATGAAAAAAAAAATGCTGAAAGGAGAAAAATACAATTTGAAATGATGAAAATTCACAGCTGGATCATCCCAGCAAGTTACAATACGGTGAACAATTGGGCTTATGTCCAGTATATATGCAAGACCAGCTGGAATGACTTGGAGTTTTTTTCTTTCCACAGGAAAAGGGGACGTTGATACCCGGGATTTAGCATAACAACAGCCAGTGCAAGGAAGCCAACCTAAAAAGCAGCTCGGGTAGAAAAAAGTAAGCCATTTTATCATGCCAGGATTGTTCAGAACTATAAAAATAATGAGCCCGAGAACTTCCATGATAAATGCTTACACACCAACATAGTCCAAAAAAAAAAAGGTAATCGTAGCTCTGATTTTGACTGAAACAAATGTGCCAGCACACTAAAAGATAGTATATGAGGGCTGACAGCACAAAAAAGTAGAGGAATGGAATATGCATCCAGGGGAAAAGTTTGAAGTCTCAATAAAAGCCAGAATCGCAGAAAAACTGCAACTCAGCCCAAAATGAGTCAAACATTCAGAGCTTCATTATGCTGTTGAAAAGACTAAGGAGGTAAACCCCCATTCCTGGCCCACTGAATGATAACAGAGTGAAATAGGGTTGAAAAAAGGGTTGGTACATCACAATCTTTGACAGTGCTTGCCACGGTAGGCTGTCCCAAGACTTTAGGTAGCCTGCGGTATGCTGAGCACTGATTGACACAATACTGAGATGCTCCACAACTATCATTCAGAACAGAAAATATAATCTGGTTGAACAGAAAAAGAAAAAAAAAAAGCACACATCAGTGAATGAGGTTTAATTCATTTTTAGTTCAACGACAAATAGAAATAATAATGCAAAGCCATTTTTAACCTATCCATGTATACAACTTTAGGAGTAACTATTTCTTTACAGTTCAAGTTAATGTTTGCTATTTCTAAAAATAGATAGAAAATAAGATATACTGAAATATTGTTAAAGGTAAGCCTTAAGATACAGGGATGGTGTCACCCTCAGATAACAGTACTTGCTACCCACATCTAGCTAGGCTTCTTGTTAATGCAATGACAGCATGGCTGCCTGAGATAAAGATACATTTTGATTTCTCATGAGTGGGATGAACTGCAGCAGGAGTAACTTTGAACCTAATATTACTATCATTTTCTCTTTTTCTAACACTAAAACTTGAAGCAATCCATGCGTACTGTAAATTTATATAAGATCTTCAGTTATTACAGTTGAAACAGGTATTCACGAGATTAGTTAGAATGCATAGTTAACAGTCAAAAGAAGTCTTTAAAAGTATCTATATATACAGTAATTAATATGAAGACAGTATCATGGCTTGTATTACTGAAGAAATACATGTGTGAAAGTTTGCAGTCTGGGAGAAAGTAATATAATATAACCAATCATTGGTTTTAATATAGCCAATCATATTTAGCCCATGATTAAAAACATACAGAATGATACAGATCCACTTTTGGGTCACAGGCTACCACTTGTGTGCTGCAAGTTGCTATTATTTTATAATGTTTTGTAGGGGGTTGCAAGTGGCTCACACAGTGAATAACACAGCAGGTTGTGGCGGGTCACTAAAGGAACAACCCTCCACAACTCTGGTGTCTGTGCTCTATTCACCTTGGAGCTTTTCCTCCTTTCAATATAAAAATTAATGTATTAAATTGTTTTCTGCTTTCTTGTCTGCTTTACATTTAAATAACAACATGCCTCAGAAACAGTGCCGATTTTCTAGGCTCCATCCGGTCTTTAAACTGAATGAGATACCAAGAGGTCTGTTACTTGTTTCAGAGAATATAAACAGAAAATGTATTTTAAACAGAGTAAGATTAAGATAAAACACAGCTTCACACAAAACATTGTGTATTAGTGATAGTGCTGATTATAAACATCTGTGTGTAACTCTGAAAAATTTGTATTAATGTAATGAATTATTCTTGTCAAAAGAGTTATAAAGTTATGCAGCCTTTTAACAGAGCACTGAGTTTGTTTCTGGTGCACTTGCTAATCTGTCACAAAGGTGTGCCTACCTTAATTGCAATGTGACAGCTTGCATGCCTTACCAACCCTCGAAGCTATGCCTTTCAGGAGCCTACAGCTATTGATAGGTCTAACCAAGGCAGAAAGGTCTGCATAGGGTATTGGACAGACAAAAAGGTGGACCCTGGTCCTTCAGATTGGGGGTTGTACGATGGACTAATCTGTTACAGATATGCTTACAAGTGACCAAGACACCTCAGCCTTAGAAAGAAATGGGTCTTTTACAAGAAGGCGCATGACATGAAGTGAAATCCAGGGTCCCTGGAGCTAAAAGACCAACCACGCTTCTTTCAAAATGCACCATTGAATAGTAGCATGGAATCATGAGAACCTTCATCTTGGGATAGATGCTGCTATACTGTATTCAGGACATGAGAAGGACAATACCCAACACACTGAAGGAGTGGCTCGATGCTATCAACAACAGTACAGAAAGCACGTATTGGATGGGAATCCCAATAGACCATTAACATAGCTACATCAACAAGATGTTTTGATGATTCCTAAATGATGTAAGTGAGCAGAGGAAAAAATTTTAAACTTCAGACTCCTACCTGATAGTGGCATGGCTGAAACAGACTCTCACCTCACTCAATGAAGAGTGCTATGCAAAAATAAGTTGTATTGTATTGTATTATATTATAAAATGGACTGGACTTGAGCAATGTCTCAGTATAGTAATTATAATACTGGAGTTCTGAAGGATGAACAAAAGTTAGAAGAATTTGGAGTGGCAGTAACAGCATGTTTGCAACACTTGAACTTATGTTAGAAGAAGAGACAACAGCTGGACTATAGTTAGAAATACATTTGTTTTGTCATGTCAAAAAGTGCTTGGCCCCAAGCAGGACCAGTACAAGGAATGGATTTTGGCAGAGACACTTTTCAAGATATAACAGAGAATGGACAAGAAAGCAGGGATGAATAATAGCTGAACAAGTGTGGTAAAAAGCAATAGCATAGACAGAGTGCACAGAACCCAAAAAATGTGTAAAGAAAAGCAAGAGACACTACACAGATAAGTTGGAGGAAAAAAGACCTATATGGTACCCCTAATAAGCTGTCAGGAAAGCACAGCAAGACAGAAGTAAGTGAAGAGGGATGATGAAAAAACACTTCTTGGAGGAACTGCAAAGGAACAGAAGAGTGGAGCATTTTAAAGAACCAATTAACATATGTGCTCCAGACTCACCTTACATAAAACCAGCAGTAGAAGTTTTTAGACATTGACTTTAATGTGTCAACTAAAGATGAAATTAAGAAAGCTGTTAGACAGCTGAGGAATAAATGGGCAGACAGACCAGGCAGTATCCCCGAGAAGACTTAAGGTAAATTAGATACTACAGCTGAGATGCACTCATGAAGAAGATATGAGAAGAAGAAAAAGTACCAGCAGAGTGGAAAAAGGGGTAATTAGCACAATTTGCATATAAATTTTATTGACTAAGCACAATTGAGCTAACTACATGCCTTGTGAGCTCCTGGAAAAGTGTTAACTATGATCATCCTGGACCAAATGAAAGACAAAGTTGATGCTCAGTTGCGAGATCATCAAGTTGCCTTTTGCAAGAACAGATCTTGTAACGTTATAGGTCTCATTGAGCAGTCAATGGAATGGAATTCACCTCTACAACAGTTTTTTAATATGAAAAGCATTTGACAGTGGGGACATGGAATCCTGAGAATGCAAAGTTATCCATATTGGGCTATTTACTTTCCTACTGAAAACCACAGTAAGGCAAGGTTACCTTTTCTCATTACTTTCATACCCTGTCATTTTTTACTTTATTAAACGTCAACAACAGCTCATACATCTAGTGGGATCCAGTGGATTCCCTTAGAGGTAACTCATTGATCTTGACTTTATTGATGACCTGCCACTACTGTCACAAATGCAACAGAATATTCAAGATAACACACATAATTGCCAGCCACATCTTGCCAAGCTGGCCTTTATATTGATAACGTAAAGGCAAAGTCATCAAGGCCAATCTAACTAATATTGTGCCTATTCAGCTGAGAGATGATCCTTTGGAAAAAGTGTAAGCCTTCACCAACTTGCATAAGTGTTGTCGACAAACAAAGAGGCACAGATGCCAATGTTAGGCCAGAATTATCAAGGCTATGGTAGTATTTCTGCACTTGAAATTCTACCATAGAACTTGAACCATTTTTTTCAAGTTGAAAAGGACCTTGAGTTTCAAGGAGTTGATGCTGCCAAAGGTGATCATGATGAAGTTTAGACCTGGATTATGACAGTTATGACCAGTAAGAATGTTCATACCTGCATCAACATATGTCTATGAAGGATCCCTAAAAGTTATATTGGACACCCCCTCAGAAAACCTCCCACCATTACAAAGCAGGCCCTGACTAGGAATCCCCAAGGTAAAAAGAACAGTGGAAGGCCAAGAAACACATGCCACTGGGACCAGGAGAAGTCATCATGAAGATGTGCTTGACTTGGAGCCAACTGGAAAGAAAGGTGCAGCACAGAGATGTCTGGAGTACACTTTTCAGTGGCCTATGCCCCAGGAGAGGTAGTAACCAAGTAAGTAGACTAGCTAATCCAATATCTTTAGTTAAGGGCCTTTGAATAGGAGGAGTTGGTTATAACAGAAATAACAAAGAAAAGGGGAAATAGAACATTTCCAGATGCTTTGTGGGATGACAGTGTGCAATAATCTATCTATCATTAAATCAACTGCCATTCTCACCAGTACTGGTTCCAACACAACCATGTGACCCTGACCTGTTAATTAAGATATATAATTAATATTGTTTGAAATAAATAAAATGAATGCATGATATATATATATATATATATATATATATATATATATATATATATATATATATATATATATATATAAACTTTAGAATCAAACACTGCATTTTTTAAGGTTAAGGTATCACCTGAAAATGTTTTGGAATTAGTTTAGATGTGATATTTAAACTACAATATGAGCACCTGATGTAGAAATTTTATAAATGTTATCATTTTTATCACTTTTACAGATAAGTGTATTGATGTTTAAAAAATGTTTGCATATTTTTAGTTTCCATTATTTGAAGTTAATCTCAGAGAACAATCAGTGCAAACTAACTGCTTTAATTTTTATCATGCTTATTTTTTGTTTCTTACTTTCTTTATATATTAATTTATAGTAATTAGTAATTCATTTTCTGTTTAATTTCAGAAATACATTAAACATTTGTAAGTAAATATTCGTTGGCCCGTACAATTGTTCTCAACATTCTCAATATTCATTATTATAACAACTACAAATGTTAAACATAATAAATTCAATCTTCTTTCCTAAAAAATAAAAAACGCCAACATGTGATTTATCAACATCATGGGAAGACAACATGCATAGTTAAAACCTTTTTAATGGTATGACAATATCTAGCAAAATACTTTAAAAAACGTTTTCTATCTACAGGACAAAATCGGTGACCCTAAGAATGTTTTATTAATTTTGAACTAATAAGCAACGTGACTCGAATTTTAGCGGAATGACCTGATTCATTAATCGCACTCCGGAGGAATGCGATACCTGTGCATTTTATTTTACACACACAAAACAACTCTGTGCGATTTAGTTTCTTGTGAGTTATCATTCAACCAAAAGTTTGATTAACTCACCTGAAACTATTAGTCCTGCTGGTACCGAGTTCCTGTATAGCATGTACACGGAAACATCTAGCAGGTACCTTATGTAAAAAATGCCCAGACGAGATAGCCCTCTGGGTGTAGCCGAGACCGCCACCTGCGCATGCCTACTAGTTGGGCTGTTTGAAGAGAAGAGTAGTATTTAATTTATTTATTTATTTTTCTTCTCCATGGTGACTTGGCTGCAGCATTAAACAAGTGTTTTCGGAAGCAAGCCGGGTTACTTTAGAGTCTATGTTTCTTTAGAAGCGTCTGGTTACCATGATTTGGTTAATGCAAGAAACCTAATACCTTTTCATTTATTTATTCCTGTCTTTTAGTGTCTTAAAGAATCCAGTCATATACTGAACTGTTAAGACTACTGCCATGTTGCGTGCAATTAACTGCTGGGAGCCTACTTTAGAAATAAGTAAAGTTATATCATTGGAATTTGTGAATTGACATAGACTTGACATACATACATACATACATACTGCATTAAGTCATATCGCTATTTTAATTATAATAATTATAATTATGAATTATAGATTATAATTAAAAAATGATTCCTTTGTAACTTAATTGTGTATTATAGAGCAATATATGTTTAACAGCTGTTTAAAAATGTGGCCAACTTGCAAATTTCTTTACGTTTTCCTGCTACTGACAAGAATGTGGAGTTTGGTACTGACGCATTATGCTTTCTTGTACTGTTGAAAGGCATTCTTTTACACCTGCAGGCAAATTGTGAATTACAATGAGGAGGCACAGGTCCCTCATTAGTTGCTGCTCTAGATTCTTACGTTTTGTGCTAGGAAACATACACGCACGTAATAGGAGTTAAAAACTAAAGCTCAATTATATTTAATACATTTTAAGTTTAATCTGGTGTATACACTATTTAATCAATGCCAAGAGGTATTTTCGAACTATAATAAATTATGGCTTGAGTAAACGAAAATAACAAAAGTAAACTGAATACCATTGTTAAGTTCAATTAAATTCAATTCAGTTTATCTTGATATTGAACTCTTCACTAGGTACATGAGGACAGCGCTGTGACAGATTCTCAGGTAAAAATCAAGTATACATTTTTCAGATGACTAAATAAAATAATAATATAAACACGTACATATTTGTAAAGTTACAAAATCTATCACAGGATCACGGGTAGTGTAAGACTGCCTCTGTGCATATCTGCAAAGGGAAAAAAAGTTAAAGGTTATTTTGCCGCTAAAAAGAAAAGGAAGTAAAAGACAAAACGTTAAACAACAAAATCATAATTTCATAAATGAGCTTTTAGAAGATGGCATTATATAATATGTTGATTTTTTTTTCAGTTCAAATGAATACCAATTTATTTTTATCTAACACGTATTGCGTATACAGTACAGTACTGTCTTGTGTAAGCTGTGTGTGTATGTGTGTGTTTAGTGAGGGGCCTCGCAGACCTGGACGAGTGACGCTGTCAGATGGGGTGGAGCCGAGAAGCCCAGCGCAGGGTGTGTATATGTGTGGGTATGCTGAATGAATGAGTGACATGATTAAGCATAGGAGCAACACTAATTATTATTATTATTATTATTATTATTATTATTATTATTATTATTATTATTATTATTATTTACCTCAGTTTGACTTATTTCTTTCAAAAACGAAATAACCATATTGTATAGCATATTGTCATTCACAATGATGGAAAGGCAAGGTCATTTACTTTTTTCCATGTAGCAACAACAAAACAGTTGAGATGTGGGTTCAGGTAGTGTAGAGAAGCTTTAAAGATTTGTTGATAAAAGTTTACTTCAGGTCCTGTTACATTTTTTCTCAATCAATTTGACAAATTTCTCACACCAAAACGTCATTCAGGCAGCTGTTCACCAAATCCTCACAGCAAGAATACATGTATTCACAGCACACTCAAATTGCAATTGCTGGAGCACATTTTGGCCACCTCAAAACACATTTTTCATTGTAGTGCATTTCTCATTCTACTCTGATAAACTCATCATATAAGAACATTAATCATTTCAACTCAAAACCAACTCTGTCACACTGAAATAGTAGCTGTTAATAACAGCATATAAAACAATTCATACATGTAGCTTTTGTACACTCCATTCATACAGGACAAAGCTGGTGAGAAGAAGCACAAAGAAATATTTTTAGTTGTGTTTCCTCTGTGTCGGACAATTGAAAACACATGTTGTTAACCTCTTTCACAGGTGCTAGGCTAATTTACTCTCAAGCATATAAAATGTTTCTAAGTTATTGCAGTGTATATTGCTGCACGGATTGGCAAGCTATTACACAGGAACAAGGCATGTTGAGTGGAAGGAGTTGAAGAACACATGGAGGGCATGGAGAAAAGGGAAGAAAGTGAGAGAGGAGCGGCCCAAAGCAACCCCAGAGTAGGTCCAGAAATAAGAGCCACAATTGTTGGTCATGTAATTAACCATGGCTTGGCTGATGCAATGAGATAGGTACAACCTCAGGTGAGATGGTCTACTGTGATGTCCATACTGCAGACTTTTCCCAAAAAGAGAACAGGTACTGAAAATGCTGTATATTCATGTTCAATGCTGCACCAATGTTGTACTTATATATTACTATAGTTGCACATACTTGCTAGAGAGTACTATAAAGTATATAATTATATTGAGTATAGTGATAGTGTAACATCTCAGCAAGTGCAGCAGAAACAAACTCGATGCTCTGTTAAAAAGGCTGCATCAGTAAGCTAGTGTTGAACTATGAAAAAATGTAAACAATATTTTACTTGGAATATATTTCACTACCAGTTAACAGTAAGTGCTACAATGTACTCAGTGAGTTTGGTGATTTACATGTAATTATTATACTATTCAGAAAGTGTTGGAGCTGGCGGACAGTGAGCCCCCACACACATTTGTGTATGTTGATATGATGCAGGCTTTAACTTCCACAGGGTTTGATAATGTGGTAGGAATCTCATTGGGCACCTTCTCATGTAGGTGGAAAGTGTACAAATACCAGCCCCATAATTAGATGTCATTGCTAGAGGGAATGAGGGCTGGGTGTGAAGGCATAACTACTGGAGCATGTCATGGGTGGGTGCAACATGCTAAAAGTTTTTTTCCCCTAGCATTAAAGCGACAAATTATAAGGTATGAAGTTTGTCCTGGTCTGTGGTCTGAATCCAAAATAAAGAATGAATTGCCCCTGAGTGTGTCTTTTGATATTATTCCACATACAGGATATGCATATTTTGAATGCAGTTTTTTCCCCTCAGTTCAAACAGATTTGTTTTACAGAATATTTCTATTTCCTGTACAGATTTAATACAATTATGTTTACTTTATGGATAAATGCACATTTAAATACTATAAATACTGTGAATGTGTTCTTCAGTTAAGTATCATTATATTAAATTTTTTGTGTAAATGACAAACATTGTATAACTATCTGATCGCAGTGCTGTACTGACTGATCAACTCTGTGCAGATTGATGCACAGAGAGAGTGTACTGAGTATTTTAGAGTTTTTTGCAAGGCTGTGGTGCTGCTTTGAGAAATGAAATTGTAGCGGGGCTACCTAGTAATAGTGTGAAATGTTAGTACTGAGTGCGTCTTGTTTCCATTGTCCCGTTTGCTGTTTGTGTGCATCAGTAAATGTTGTTCCCGTAAATACAAAGAGGGGCGGATGATTGAAGGAAACCACAGCCCCAAACCTGGAAAACACCTGTTAACTATCATTCAGTTACAGCCAGCACAGGACTATTTAAGCAATCAGGAGGAAACAAGCCGAGGAGAGGAGAAAGAAGGAGACCATTTTTTCAGAATTAGAGGCAGCTTACCTGCTGTTTTTCTTCACATCGCGCTTTTCCCTAGTTTGTTTTTTCATTCTGCCAGACTGTCTTCCATCCCTCATCTGCAGAGACCCTGGGGTCGGATCATCATCCACCACACGCCGAGGAATCACGGTGAGGTTGCTCCATTTGCCAGGAAATTCAAACAACCTCGCTTATCTCTCGTACAGTCATCCGTCTGCAGGACAGTTTTATAACCGATTCACGATCATTCATTCAGTTTATCATGCATTGTTCTTATTCGTTGTTTGTTATGTTACGGGGGCGAGGAGGTTTTGTTGTATTTATATATAATTGTGTCACGTTGTTGCTGTGGTGGAGGTGTTTTATTTATTTATTTATTTAGCATATTGTTGTTGCTGTTTCATTTAATACAATTAATCAGTTTAATTTTACATATCTGCTTTTCTTTTGTGCTTGTATTTACACAGTCGATTGTGGGGAAAAGGTTTATTTGTTAGAGGTAGGCTTGATATTTAAATTTAACCCCAGTAAATTATCCCGGCCACAGGTCTTGGAGGTGTAGCCGTTGGGAAAGTGGTCGGCCGTTACACTAACTGTTTTGGGGAAATACTTCCAGAGTTGTGATAATGGTGTTTTTTGGTTTGAGAAATATATCAAATCAATTCAGAAAAAAATTAATTCAAATAGCATTTTTAATGAAGTAAGATACCATACAGATAAAGATGTGGTGGTGTTTGATTTGAAAAAAGAAATTTTACCTTGGCTAATTAGTTTTGCCTTTGGAAATACTGGTAATTAATCAAATATTTCATAAGGCTCTTACTTTATTTACCTTACCTTTCTCTGCTGTAGGAGACATGTTTTCACGTTAAGACCTAAAGGTAACTGAAGCACACCTGTTTTAACTCTTTGAGGGCTGAATATTTTTTTCCAAAACAATTTCTGAAAAGCAATGGTTTCACACAGAAATCAACATAAAATGTCTGTTGCTGAATGCTGTGGTTGTCAGTTTGCCAAGAATGTGTGGCAGGCTTTCTGCCAGGCTGTCTTCACTGGTCGCTGTGCATTGTAATCTGGTTTCTACCTCTTTTCATTATTAAGTGGCAGTCCTCCTGGCGTAACATTGCCATAAGGCGTGCCAACTACATGAACCTGATCAACACCACAATTAGCTGGGGACCGATCAGCTGAAGCTGGAACCTCACATTCATGTTCGATCACTTGTATCAAAATCGGAAGTCTGACAAGTCGTAGTCCAGTTCAGAGATAATAGGCAAAACTTCATCCACAGAGTATTTTTTCTTTATGCATTCGCTTTGATCTCTTGCCATTATGTTGTGCCATTTTGCTCTTGTTTGCGCCTTTACTACTCAAACGAGCGCAGGAAATCTTGGTCAAATCAATGATGCTAACTTTCCTTCTAGCAATGAGAGTCCAACTAAAACATAATGGTTGGTTTTGTCACAGTTTACAGTTGATTATCATTGTCAACTCCTCCTTTTGACAAAAGTCGACATCAGCCCTGAAAGAGTTAAGGAACAGAATAATGGTATTTATTAATAAAAACAAAGAATCTAGAATTATGATAAATGCATGTGCATATTGACATGTAAATCTGGACATAGTCAGAGTAGATGGACAAAAATATAACATATATTGGCCATTTACTGGTATTTAGAGTTCTTTTTACATTGGCAGAGATAAATGATTTTATGATACCATGTCTTTAAAGATGTCCAGTGCTGTGTAGAGTTTTTGCTTGTTGTTGATCTGTTCATGTGGAGTGCACTCTTCCTATTTGCTGCATTTAGCCTTATCAGTGCTGTGCTGGCATCCTCAGCTTGCCTTCTGCTGTCTGTTTGTCACGAGAAAAAAGGCACTACTCATTCTAGCCATAGGGTTTAGATGTTGAAGTTCCCTTCTTGAATCAATGGTTTCTTGGCCTTGTCAGGACTATTGGCACAAACTTTCGCTTGACAAACTAGGTCTCAGCTTCAGGTTCACAAAGAAATGAGTTTGTCAGGATTTGACTGTCCAGGAAGAGCACCTCATAACTTTCTAGGTTTCAGAAAGTCATTTTGCATATTTCCTTTCCCCAAGAGAATTCCAGAGTGTTCTCTGAGAGAATTCCCAGGAAGTTTGGTGAGTGTACAACGGATATCCTTGTTCGTTTTACTTTCTTTCAGAGAGTGTGCTGCATGTGGTTGTAGATGAAGGTTGATCCTTCTGCTTGGTTCCAGTTACAAAAGCAGTGTCTTGTAATAGGCAAAGTTCTTCTTTCCATCCTAGTTGTCATCCCTTGAATTATAGGTCTTTGTTCTTTATATGAATGCATTTGGTGTCTTCTGGCTCAAGAGGACTGCAAAAGTGCCTCTAGGGAGATGTCAGTGCAACTTTGATTTACATCTTGAAGTTCAGATAGATCTTGGTACAAGCTAGAGTTCAGTCACTTAGTTTGGAAGGTTAGTGGGTGAATGTGCAGCTGAATGCCTGCATCCCTGTTAAATCTGCATTCTTTTTCTGGTCTGGCATGCCACTAAAGCCTAGCAGAATGGGCAATGCCCATTATTCTATAGTGATTACAGTAACATCAGCCCCCAAACAGTGACTGGGAAAGCCTGGTTAGTATATCACATTACATTTACTTATTTGACTGGCACCTTTTCCAAGGCAAGTTGCAACATTTATGGTTCAATTGGTTACAGTTCTTTTGGTTTATCAATTGAGCACAGGCACCTACAACCTCAGGGTTTGAAGTCCAAAGCCTTAGTAGAGCAGTCCTGAAATAATGCTTATGCCAGCTGACTGGATCAGTATCACATGTGGATATTTGTTTAGAACACATTGTGAAAAAGTCAATTACTACTATTTCTTTAGTTTTAAAACAAACATTGAATTAACTTTTTACTAACAAAATGGTGAATAGTCTTGTATGAATTACCAATGCACACCAAAACAAAGATGTCTAATTTAAAAGCACAGAGTTTTATGAATGAATAAACATTGGAAATACAGAATTGGGAAATGTACTTTTACAATGAAAATGTATGTTATTCTTTTAAAGGGCCCATGCTGACTCAATCTCAAAATAAATATACTTCAACTAGTAATGGTGCACTGCACGATAATATGCAGTGAATACACTTGACTGAGCATTCATAGTTTTCATACACTTATTTTTTCTCTTTGTACATTTACCATTCCTTTGTTCAGAGGTTGATGCAGTTGCTGCTTCCTGAGCAGCTCTTTTCTCCAAACTGGTGGCCTGCATCTTTTCATCAGCATCTTTTGCATTAAAACTGATTAAGTCAGTGTTTGTTTCAATTACTTAGTATGTTTTCCATGTGCAAAATGTCACTTTAAATGCCTAACTATTGTAATTAAATGCTACTGTCAACTTAAATGGTTTACTATCTCATTTAAATTCTAAATATCCAACTTAAATGTCTGAAAGTCACACTTAAATGCTAAATGCCACACTTAAATGCTAAATGCCACACTTAAATGCTAAATGTCACACTTAAACAGCTAAATGTTCTACTTAAATTCTAAATAACCATCTTTGTTTCTCGTCCGATGCGAGATATGGACGCCTGAAGTGGAGCTCCGCTAGCAGCGGTGTTATTTTTCATATTATTTATTATCCTGAGATATCCTGTATCTATTCAATAAAGGAGACTGCTACAGTTTATGTAAGCATATATAAACATGCTTACATATGCTTTTCGAAATAATCAAAAACTAAAGCTGCACCCAAGCTAAGATCAGCAAGACCTAGTTCAAGATACGGCCTTTCAGAGACAGACCTGGATCAGTATGAAAGTCAGACTCCTCAAACCACGGTCCACTACATCATCTCCGCTGAGAGTGAAAAGGAGTGAATGTCGATCCGTGAGTGCAGATCTCGATAGCTTCCCGATCGGAGAACACCTGAAACTGGAAAGACCTTGCAGTCTGTGGCTTAAATTACTCCACGCGGGAAGATAGTGGGACACCGGCTACAGTAGAGCCTACCTTCACCTACGGTACAAGAAAGTACAATTGAAAGTCTAAACTGCAGGTGATGTTCACAGCATGCAAGCTATAAAGAAAAGCGAAGGCAAATGAGAAAGCAAGGGCAAAGGCACATGAGAAACTGAGAAATTGAAACAGTAGTTGCAACAAGCAAATGAAATGCAGCGGCTGATGCTGCAACAGGCAAATGAAAGGCTGCACAAGAAATGCAACTGGAGATGCAACAGGTGCTGGTAAAATTGAAGAACACATTCAGGAAAACTCGCTAAACTGAGACACTTACTGATCAATTGGAGGATCTCAAGGAGACATTCACATTCGGTTGAAATAGCTAAAATTTGCTGCCAGTGCCAAAGAAAAGCAGTAAAGTCGGCTCTGAATGTAAAAACTCAGAGGCAGACTGGCTGCTTTGGAAGATGGAAGCAGAAGGTATGATGTCAGAATTGAAGGTCTGCCTGAGAATTGAGAAAGTCCAAACCCAGTGAAATTTTCAGCTGAACTCTTCTCTAAAATAATTGAGGAGGACTTTAAAGCAGAATCTGAGATAGCAGTGGCTTACAGACACGGATCAAATACCGTTAGATCCAGATCTTTTTTTATTTGCTTTGAAAGATTATCATTTAGCTAGAGGTGATGGCACTCCTCAGACACAAGCAAGATATTATATATGAAAATAACCGCATTCCTGTCTTTCCTGACTTCTCTCCAGCAACAGCTACTAAACACGCATTAAACATTAAACAGCGGTTACGGCACGCCAATGTCAAATACAGCCTCTTGTATCCGGCCAAACTGAAAGTTTAATTGGGTCAATTTTATTTCTTACAAGGAAGAAGCAGAAAAAGAATTAAGAAAGCTGATCCGGACTATTCTGATACATAATAGTGAGTCATGCAGTAATGACAAGGACTAATCTACTGTCTGATGTTTTTGTTTAAAATACTGGTTTTATCTATTTCATTATTACTTAGTATTACTAGGCGCTATCTGTTTATGTTTTATTGTGCTTAATTACTTCTTTTCTCTTTAGCTAAATATTTAATCTCTACCTAAACAAGACTGTTTAACATCAAACCCTTGGTTTATTGTTGTTGCTATTATTGCATTAAGACTTATTATGCTTATTTTGGACAAATTTCTAACACTATCCCGGGTTTATTGTCTGGGAGTATTATCTTAATGCACTAAGATTGCTGAAGACTATATATATTTTAAATGCACAATTTTTTTTTTCTTAGACCATATTGGTAATACCTCTGTCTTTTAATCCTAAAACGCTGCAGCATGGGGCTTGTTTTGCTTTGACGTTCTCTGTCTTTGGGTATGTCAGAGGACTGGGACTGTGTGTGAAGTGGGTTCTAGCCTCACTTGGGGAGGCAAAAAGGAGAGTGGGGGTTAAGGGGGAGAGAAGAGAGCAGGCTTAATCTATACCTAATCTATCCTCTTAATCTTAATTATTATGTTGGTAGTTATAATTATAAGCTGCATGGCAACAACTCTAGGGAAAATAGGAAATTAAGGCGAAGCTGTGTCACGCTCCAGTTAAGACTATAAAATGACATCAAAAACTCAGAATAAATGTCTCCATGATGGGACAGTTAATTTCGTGAGCTGGAATGTTAAAGGCTTGAATCACTGAATTAAAGAGAAAGAAAGTACTCTCTCACCTAACAGGTCTAAATGCTAAAATACTATTTTTACAGGAGATCCACTTACTAGGCAAGGATCAGTTCCAGCTGCAAAAAGACTAGACTGGCCAAATGTTCCATTCTTGTTTTACAAAGAAAACTATAGGTGTGGAATTCTAATACATAGAACAGTCCCATTTGTAGCATCAGATGTAGTATTGGATCCTGAAGGAGATATGTAATGGTAATGGGAGACTTATCTAACTGTAAAATGATCTTGATAAATGTTTATGCACCTAATGTCAATGATAAGGAATTTATACAAAATTTATTGCATCCATTCCCAATCTGAACACTCAAAAGTTATAATGGCTGGGGACTTTAATTGTGTTCTAAATCCACTTTTAGATAGGACTTCTTCCACAAGGGGAACAGCATCTAACACTGCAAAGATAATTACAAAGTTTAACTGATCACAACTTATCAGACCCCTGAGGTTTTAAACCCAAATTCAAGAACATATTCTTTCTACTCACCAGTACATAATTGCTACTCAAGGATTGATTACTTCTTTATAGATAATAACTTTTGCCATGATTAAATCTTAATACAATGCTATTGTTGTTTCTGACCATGCACCTATGAACTTGGAGCTAAAATTAATAAGCCCCATACACTTACCTCAGAGATGGCGCTCAACCCGCTTCTATTAGAGACGAGAATTGTACTGAATTTATATCCAAAACAAATCAAATTCTTTCTAGAGACAAATACATCCTCCGAGATCTTTGCATGAATACTCTGGGGAAACTCTTAAGGCCTTCTTAAGAGGACAGATTATCTCATATCTTTCCTACAGAAATAAATTCGAAACCAAGAAAGTAGCAGAGATAAAAGCAAATTACTAGAATAGATGAAGAACACGCAGACTACAAGCGAGACTCTACATAGGAAAAGGCAGGCTCTACATTCAGAACTAAACCTCTTGACAACTAAAGAAATTGAACAACTAATTTATAAATCCAGACATCATTACTATGAACATGGAGAGAAAGCTAATAAGCTTTTAGTTCAACAAATTCACAAGCAAAAAGTGCATACGCAATCTCAGTAATCACCAATAAGCGGAGTTAAAATAGTTGACCACAAAATATAATGCACACTTTCAGAGACTACTATAAATCCTTATATACTACTGAGTTTAAAGAAGACTATACACAATCTAATGCATTTCTGGATACATTACAAATACCACAAATAGACACTTTAGTGCAGAGGAATCTTGAGAAACCTCTGCGTTATCAAATTACTAGATGCTATAAAGTCACTCCAAGGCAGGAAAGCAGCAGGCCTGATGGCTACCCTGCAGAATTTTACAAGAAATTCTCCGCTCAGCTAGCTCCTCTCCTAATGCTAACATTTACAGAAGCCAGAGATAACCAATCTCTTCCTCAAACCTTTGCAAGCACTAATCACTGTTTTCCAAAACAAAAAGCAGGACTTATTACAATGTGCATCATACAGACCAATTTCACTTCGAATAACGACGTTAAAATACTCTTAAAATCATAGCTAGAAGGATGGAGAAAGTGCTGCTCTGGTAATATTCAAGACCAAACTGGATTTATTAGACACTTCTTTCAAATCTTCAATGTCTGTTTAATGTAATATACTCTAGCCGAACATTTGTGCATGGATTAAATTACTGTATACTAACCAGAAGCTTCAGTTTGCATCAACAACATTTGCTCAAACTACTTTAAACTAGAACGTGGTACTAGACAAGGATGCCCCTTGTCACAGCTGCTGTTTGCAATTGCCGTTGAACCACTGGCAATACATTGTCAAAATACTGATCAGATAAAGGGGATTAGCAGAGAAGGACTGGAACAGAAAATTTCATTATATGCAGATGATACGCTACTGTATATTGGACCCAGAAAATTCTGTGCCTGCAGTCTTAACAGCACTCACAGAATTTCAAAAGATCTCTGGTCTCACAATTAATCTGAATAAAAGTGTACTCTTTCCAGTGAATTCTCAAGCATATAATATTATATTAGATACCCTACCTTTTATCATTGCAGAACAGTTTAAATACTGTAGCTAGGGTAACAGTAAGCTCTTTATCAACAAAAGTTTCCATCTACATGGAAAAAATCAAGCAAGACTTGCATGATGGTCAACCCTTCATCTCACACTAGCTGGAAGAATTAACACTGTTAAGATGAATATTCTTCCTAAGCTCCTTTTTATTTCAAAACATTCCAATATACATTAATAAATCATTCTTTAAGCAATTAGATTCAACAATAATCTCATTTATTTGGAATTCAAAACATCCACGCATCCAAAGAGTGACCCTACAAAGACAAAAAAGGCAGAAGGCGGCATGACTCTACCTATCTTCCAGTTTTATTACTGGGCAGCAAATATACAGACAATAAGAACATGGACACATATAGAAGAACATATACAGACTTGGTCCACAATAGAAGTAAATCCTGCAGTACTTCTCTGTATTCCTTGCTCTGTGCTCCAATAAGCATGACGTTATCGCAATACACTAATAACCCAATTGTGCTCCACTCACTTAGAATCTGGAACCAATGTAGAAAGCATTTTAAGACAGAGAAGCTTCTATCTGTGCACCTCTGCAAGAGAACCACCTCTTTCAACCTTCACAAACATATGCAGTTTTTAATATCTGCAAAAAATTTGGAATTAACTTGCTTAGAGATCTTTATATAGACAACGTCTTTGCATCCTATGAACAATTACATTCCAAATTTAACATTCTAACTACACATTTCTTTCACTATCTTCAAATCAGGAACTTTTGTTAAACAGAACCTTCCAGATTTTCCTCATCTTGCGCCCACATCCATGCTGGAAAAAATATTGCTCAATCTCAAGGACTTACACACCATCTCTACAATATATAAAATCATTTTACAATCCTCCCTTTCAAAGATCCAAGAGGACACTGGGAAAAGATCTCAATTAATATATCAGAAAAGGAGTGGAAAGTAGCAATGCAGAGAATTCACTCGAGCTCCATATGCTAAAGCATACAATTATACAACTCAAAATTATATATCTAGAACATCTGTCTTGACTAAAACTCTCCAAAATGTTTCCAGAGCATGATCCAACCTGCAAACGCTGCAAACTAGTTCTAGCATCACTGGGTCACATGTTCTGGGCCTGCATAAATTAACATCATTCTGGATGAAAATTTTTAATTACTTTTCATACAGCCTTGGTCTCACAATCCCTCCTAACCCATTAACAGCTGTGTTTGGGGTTTTTACAGATGGGTTTAAGGTGGAGAAAGCCAAACAAACTGTGATTGCATTCACTACACTTTTGGCACAGACTTATTCTGATAAACTGGAAGAACCCAAACTCTCCTCTTTAAGTGAGTAGGAAAATTATGTGTTATACTATTTGAAATTGGAAAAAATCAAATACTCAGAGGATCGTGCAGACTTTTCAAAACATGGCAGGATCTAATCAGTAATATTTTAAAATAATCTCATAAAGCACAGAGAATTTATTAATTAGGTATGTTTACAGGTCTTAAATTTCATGCCGTTTGGCTTGCTCTCTCTCTCTCAGGGGTGTGGATCGATTTTGTTCTTAATTTAATTTTTCTTTTTGTAAAAACTTGATTGATTTGTATGGATTGCAATAGAATTAATAAAAAGGAAAGAAATTTCATTTAGTTTCATCACACCATTTCATAAATACACAGCTTTTCAAAGTGCAGATAGTAACATGAAAACAATTAGAATCAAACTTGTTATTCAAGCGGGTAAATGAGTTTTGTTTCTGTGGTGTGCTAAGTTAGACAAATGAGCTTTGCTCATGCTGTGAGACTGTGAATGCAGAAGCAATGATTCTGACATCGTATAGACTGTAAAATAAAGTCGCATTGCACTGTATAACAGAACATCCAGAACAATACAATTTATTTTTTGTATAGCCCAAAATCACACAAGAAGTCCTAATGGGCTTTAACAGGCCCTGCCTCCTGACACACCCCCAGCCTTGACTCTCTCTAAGAAGACAAGTAAAACTCCCAAAAACCCCAGTAGGAAAAAATGGAAGAAACCTTGGGAAAGGCAGTTCAAAGAGACCCCTTTCAAGGTAGGTTGGACTCACAGTAGGTATCAAAAAGAAGGTCAATACAATACACAAACAGAACAAATCCTCAAAACGGTATAAAATACAAATTTTAGAAGTCGCAGACAGAATTTAACAATAGATGATATCAAATAATATGATTTGGATTTGTTTAGAGTCCTGAGACCTCAGCCATCAAGCTCCCACCCCATTTGGCCATTCCACAGCTAAAACAGCACTGGGACAGCCAATCTAATGAAAAAGACCCTCTACATCACGATTCCTGTGATTTTCCATCAGGGACGACTTTGTATGAGGAAAGCAAAACAACTTGGAGGTGCCATGGCACCAAGTGCCACATTTGAGTACCGGGAAGAGAAACAGAATAGGTGAGGGTTAGTAACAAATTATAATTATCTTTTACTCTATGTTTTAGTACTAATGACTAACAACAGAGATACAGTCTGTACAGTTAATCAGCAGCTCTAGTCAGGATGTGCTAAACTGAAGTAGTGAGTCTTCAGTCGGAATTTAAAGCTGAGACCGAAGGGCATCTCTTATAGTAGCAGGCAGACCATTCCACGTTTAGGGCCCTGTAACTAAAAGCTCGGCGTCCCACTGTTTTATTAATCCTTGGATCAAAGCAGACCGCATCTTGAGATCTTAATGTGTGCTCTGGTTTGTAAGTCATGATAAGTTTAGACAAGTAAGCCGGACCTTGGCCATTTAATGCTTTATATGTTAAAAAGATGATTTTAAATCTGCCTAAACTTAACCGGGAGCCAGTGTAAGGATTTAAGAACTGGAGTTATGTGTTCATATTTTCTTGTTCTTGTAGTAATTCTTGCAGCAGCATTTTGGATTAACTTGAGGCTGTATAAAGAACAGTTTAAACATCCAGTGAGCACCACATTGCAGCAGTCAATCCTACTAGAAATTAATGCATGAATTAATTTCTCAGAATCCTTTTATTTGAAGCGCTTAATTTCCCAACATTTTAAGATGGAAGAAACATGATTTGGACAACTTTGTAATATGTGCTTTAAATGACATTCTAGAGTCAAAGAACTCTATAGATTGCGGGCTGATTCAGTAATATTAATGGTGATTCCAACTTAAATTTAAATGATGACAAAATATTGTTGTGATCAGCGTCCTCCTAATTCCATCCAACAATTAACATCTGTTTTATCTGTGTTTTAAAGACAAGTAGTTCTCCTTCATCCACTCCTTTTAATTCACTAACACAACTAAAGACAACATCGGAGAAACTTAATTTAATCTAAATGAAAGGAAGAACTGGGTGTCATCTGCATACAAGTGAAAATTAACATTGTTTCCTAATGAGAGATCCCAGTGGAAGCATGTAAACTGAAAACAAAGGTCCCAGTATTGAGCCCTCAGGACACCATATCTCACTGTTGTGTATAATGATGGAGTACTGTCGGCACATTTCTGTACATATTGGAATCAATTTGATAAATAAGAACTAAACCAAGTGAGCACAGTGCCTGTAAACCCTACATCATTTTCTAGCCTGTGCAGTAAAATAGAATGGTCAATGGAGTCAAATGCTGCACTTAAGTCTAACAACATACTGTAATTACAGTGGACTTTCCTTCATCAGAGGATATCAGAATATGTTTACAACCTGCGTTAGTGCCGTTTCTGTACTATGACCAGTGGAAATTTCTCAAATTGTAAATGCATAGGTGTGACTGAAGCTGATTGGTGACTACTTTTTCTATTATTTTAGAAGGGATAAATTTGAAATAGGCCTACTATTTAGCATGTGTGGGTTTAGGTCTGGCTTTACAAGACCATACATGTACGGTAAACATTACTATGGTGATATCTGCTAATCCAAGTCCACCCATAAAAGAGGCTGTCGAGTGTGAGACAGAATGTTAGTGGGCCTGTCACTGGCAATGAATACACTCGCCATCAAGCTTTTTTGGATTACATGGAAGTATGTCTCACCTGAAACAACAAGGTGCGTGTGCTATGCATGTCTGAGCAGCTAAAAAGTAGATGACACAGACTGGAAAAAACAAATGAAAAAAACTCACGATGATCTCATTTGCCATCATAGGCTTAAACCAGTCTATCTGGTGGAGTTGCTTGTCCATGGTATTTTTAAGCTTGAAGCAGCATTGCTAGTGTGAGAAATGAAGGACAGGATAGGAAAAGGATGACTCTCAGGAAACTGCCGAGGACAGGAGGAGGGTTGTGTGCACCTGTGTTCTGAAAGTTAGGAAGCTAAACGATATCCATGAAAAATGTCCTTGGTTGGCATGCAAGAGGCCGGCTAGAATGGCGAATCAGCAGAAAAACAATGAAGGGTGTTGCTACAAACGAGGTCAGGATGATGTAATGCATGAAAGTAAAATTTAGCATATTCAGGCATAGCATAAATAAATATAGAAGAATATATTAGAAATTCACTTTAGTGCAGAAATGAAGGCAAATCAAGCATGTCAAGCAAATTATTAAATAAATGCATATGCCATATTTCTTTTAATTTAAAACGTAGCATTGGGCATCAAATAAACCAGCTTAAAAGTCTGAGGAAGTGACAGAGGAAGCCCATAAAAGGAGGAGAGAATCTGTACTGGCCTTGGCCAGTGAAAGAAATGAGCAAAACCAAACTAAAAATGGACAATAGACAGTAAATAACAGAGGCCAGCTGCAGGGGAAAGTCGGAGATAATGATGGTTTCCAGAGAACTCAAGGTATTGGCCAGACAGGTCAGAGGGGAGTCAGAGAAAAACAGCAAATGAGCTAATTGAGGAGGTTGAGGTGATAAGAAGTTCTGGGCTCAACTCTATTTTGACAAATTGGGTTGAGTCCGTGTTGTTGTTGTTTTATTGCAATAAAGCTTTAAAACTCTGTTTGCCTATCCTGAGTCCTAATAGCCTTCATTTTCAGGTAAAAAGCCTCTTGGTGATAATATTTTCACACTACCATGCAACATAAAATCACTTCTCACTTCCAATTTAGCTCTTCCCCCCTCTATATCTCTTCTTTAAATTATTAAAAAAAAAAACTAGCAAAATACCAGCGCTTCGCAGCAGAGAAATAGTGTGATAAAGAAGTTATGAAAAAGAAAAGGAAACATTTTAAAAATAACGTAACATGATTGTCAATGTAATTGTTTTGTCACTGTATGAGTGTTGCTGTCATGAAGGATTTGATTATCATTATTTCTTTCAATCAGGTTCGTATTTGGAGGATGTGTTGTGTTCAAGTTATATTCCGTATTTGTCAATTGTTGTAAAGATAACAGGCTTCATTCATCGTCGTAGGCATGACAAACGCCAGCAGCAGCGTGTCTATGAACTTAATTTAAACTTAAGGTCTACACCGTGCTTTGTTTACACAGTAGCTGCACTTATGAATATGCTTGTGGTCCACTCGCTTCCTATTCTTTTGCTGCCTTCTCAATTATGAAATGCGTTTTTTGTTCAGCGATCTTTGGAGCTCTTGCTTGTTCTCTCTCTCTGCTTCACAGTCAGTTCCGTGAGCCAGCTTCGGAGTACATGCATCGAAGGTTCTCAGCTGTGCTTTGTGCTATGTTGTGCGATCTTGCGATGTCCACGGCTTTATTTAATGTTTGCTCAGTCCCGCACTTAGGTTTCTCTCACACTTTAGCTGAGTTTGTAGCCAAACACTAGTCTATCCCTGACCATCTTGTCTTCATTTGCATAAGCACAGTCCTTGACCCTGAATATTTCGTGGCAGTGTGTCTATTGGATAGCTGCTGATGGATGGCCTTGTATCGCAGGCACTCAATTACGTAGGAGGTGTGATGGTGAGGGACGCAACTCCACCTCACACGGCAACCGAGCTGCAGGCTATGGCCATATATATGTACGTAAGTAGGTTCCAGTTATGACCAGTTATGCATAGAATTTCAAAATGAAACCTGTCTAACTTTGTAAGCAAGCTGTAAAGAATGAGCCTGCCAAATTTCAGCCTTCTACCTGCACAGGAGGTTGGAGAATTAGTGATGAGTCAGTCAGTGCGGGCTTTGCCTTTTATTAGTATAGATTAGTTTAGTGAATTGTAGCTGTTAGTGTAAAATCAATTCTGGAAAAAGTGCATGGGGACATGATTGAAAACTTAGTAAGTACTGATTTTGCACAAATGTTGTTTTCTTTTTTTTCTTTTTTTTCTTTATACAAAGAACCATACACTTATGGAATAAATTACAAAGTAGTGTGGTGGAGAATAGGAATTTAGGGGCCTTCACCTCTAAACTTGATGTTATTTTGGATAATCGTGGTGAATAGAATGGACAAGCTTGTTGGACAAAATGCCCTGTTCTCATCACAATTGGTCTAATGTTATGTAAGTATTGATTTGATCTGGCTCTGCCTGAAGCAGTTTTATAGACTCTCTTGGGGTCACTGCTGCCCCTTTTATCAGTGGTTTTCAAGGTTGGTACTCTTGAATCATGTAAGATTTGTTATGTTTTATAAACATAATTGTTTATTTAGACACTATGCATGATAAAGTGTAGTCACATTTGAGATTCTATACCATTTGCAGTCCCATATGTGGACTTGGATTCACCACTTTCTGCTTGCAATAGGTAATATCCATAGTCTTTGTTCAGTTTCAGGGTGTGGTCATACATTTCAATGATATCATAGTGCATGGTCCAACAGATGCCATGCATAATAAATGCTTCACAAAGTGTTCTAAAGTGTTAACAGCACAACCTAAGTACCACTAAATGTGTCTTCACATTTCAGCAATTAATTTGTGAGGTTTCATCTAGTTGTGAGTGGTCTCTTCCCATTTTATTTTTATATAGAAGTAATTCAGTGCATTTCAGAGCCTATCAAATCAGTCAATTTCACTCCTTCAAATGCCTGAAATCTGTCTTTTTTGTTTTTACTTTGGTACTACACTTCACTAACCAGCCACAGGGATGCACAAACCAGTGTGTTTCTTTGTGCGGGAGGATAGAACTTTGAATGTTGGCAGTAGGACTGGTAAGTGGAGAGAGTTAGATATGATGGAGAGAAGGAAGGTTGATATATTGTGCATGCAAGAGACTAAATGGAAGGGGAGTAAAGCCAGGTGGATCGGAGGTGGATTCAAATTGTTCTATCATGGTTTAGATGGAAGGAGAAATGGGGTAAGGGGTTTTTCTGAACAAACAGTATACAATACAATAGTTTATTTTGTATAGCCCAAAATTGCACAAGAAGTGCCGTAATGGGCTTTAACAGGCCTTCCCCTTGACAGCCCCAGCCTTGACTCTCTCTAAGAAGACAAGTAAAACTCCCAAAACCCCAGTAGGGAAAAATGGAAGAAACCTTGGGAAAGACAGTTCAAAGAAAACCCTTTCCAGGTAGGTTTGGGTGTGCTGTGCGTGTCAAAAACGGGGTCAATACAATACACAGAACAAAACAAATCCTCAATACAGTATACAAATAAAAATTTTAGAAGTACGTAGCAGAATTTAACAGGTAATATACCATAATATGATTTGGATTTGTTTAGATCTGGAGACCTCACCCATCAAGCTGCGGTCCCCATTTGGCCATTCCACGGCTGAAATGGTGCTGGGCCAGCCAATCGATGAAAGGACCCCTCTTTCCCACAATTCCTCGACCCTCCATCAGGGATGACTTTACCTTAGGCAGGCAAAACAATTTGGCAGGTGAGCCATGGTACCAAGTGCCACATTTGAGTACCGAGAGAGAAACCGAATAGGTGAGGGTTATTATCCAATTATAACTATCAAGTTACTTATGTTTTAGTACTAATGACTAACAGAGATGCAGTATGTACAGTTAATCAGCAGCTCTAGTCAGGATATGCTAAACTGAAGTAGTGATTCTTCAGCCGGGATTTAAAAGCTGAGACCGAAGGGGCATCTCTTATAGTAGCAGGCAAACCATTACACGTTTAGGGGCCCTGTAACTAAAACCTCAACTTCACACTGTTATTTTATTAATCCTTGAAATTTCAAGCAGATCATCTTGAAATCTTAAAAGTGCCCCTGGTTTGAAGTCCTGATTAAGTTCAGACATGATGCCTGGCCTTTAAGGCTTTATACTGTATGTTAAAAGGAGGATTTGAAATCTCCCTAAACTTAACCAGAGCTAGTGTAAGGATTTAAGAACTGGAGTTATGTGTTCATATTTTCTTGTTCTTGTAGTAATTCTTGCAGCACAATTTGGATTAACTGGAGGCTGTATAAAGAACAGTTTGAACAAGAGGTTTTGGAGGTGAAAAGAGTGTCAGACAGAGTAATGATAATGAAGCAGGAAATGGAGGTGTGATGATGAATGTTGTTAGTGCATATGCCCCCCATATATGTGTGTGATGGATGAGAAAGAAGTATTTTGTGGAGGATTTGGATGAAGTGATGAACAGTGGACCCAAGGGACAGAAAGTGGTGATTGAGTGGATTTCAATGGAAAAGTGGTGAAGCGGAACAGAGGCGATGAGGAGGTGATTGTAGGTATGGTGTCAAGGAGAGGAATGAAGAAGGTCAGATGATGGTGGATTTTGCCTAAAGGATGGACATGGCTGTGATGAATATGTATTTTAAGAAAGAGGGAGGAAAATAGGGTTACATACAAGAGTGGAGGAAGATGCACAGGTAGATTAAATTGTAGCAGTGCTACTAAGTAAGAACTTCATCTCTCAGCAGTCCTTGCTGGGTCAAAAGGTGGTCAAGGGGGCAAATAGAGAGAAAAGTTTGTTTTGTTTTGGTGTGTTGCATTTATCTGTAGTGCTGCCTGTTGTTATTTGAACTTTAACTAATCATTGTGTCCTGGACTGTTTTCGTTTGTTGGGGTTTGGATCGCCTGAGGACTGTGTTGGAATTCATTGGTTTTCTGAAAGAATGGAGCCCTGAAGCATTCATTCGACTTCATCCTTTCAGTAACTACCGGTAGGACAGAGTTTTCTTTCACCCTTTCAACATACAGATGCAGGACTTAACTTCATCACCTCTTATTTCATCCGTTTGGGTTTACATGGACTTTGCTGTGTGGTGTTTGTGTTTATTTATTAAATGTAATATTGCCGAAGGGGTCAGGGGTGGTATTATTGTTTTCATTTAGTTCATTTAATTTCATTATATTCTCAATTGCTTAATGTTCCCAGTGCAGTTCATTTGGTCTCTGTTGTGAGTGTGTGTGGTCGATCCAAGGCTGGGGCTCCTGAGGTCTCCTTATTAAAATAAATAAATCACCGTATTTTGGCGGTGTGAATCTTGCCCCTGAGCGCTACAACATCATATGTAGAAGAGTCAATCTGATGGAGATTGAACACTGCAAAGTGCTGGCAGGGGAAAGTGTAGTTAAGCAGCATAGGATGGTGCTCTGTAGGATGACATTGGAGATCAAGAAGAAGAAAAGAGTGAGTGTAGGGCCAAGGATCAAATGGTGGAAGTTGAAAAGGAAGACTGCAAGGTTGAGTTTTGGAAGATCGTGAGACAGGCACTAGGTGGTAGTGAAGAGTTAACAGACTGTTGGGGAAACTACAGAAGATGTAGTAAGAGTAACAGCAAGAAGGGTGCTTGGCGTAACATCTGGACAGAGGAAGGAGGAAAAGGAAACCTGGTGGTGAAATGGGGAAGTAGAGGAGAGTATACAGAGGAGAGGATGGCAAAGAAGTGGATAGTTGGAGAGATTCAGAAAATAGCAGTATAAGGAGATAAGGTACAAGGTGAAGAGAGGTGTGAAAGGCTAATGAAAAGGCTTATGATGAGTTGTATAAGGGGTGGACACTAAGAAGGGAGAAAAGGACCTATACCGATTGGCTAGATAGAGGGACTGAGCTGAGAGATGTCAGAAGGATAGGGTGATAAAGGATAAAGATGGGAACGTACTATAGCAGGGAGAATGTGTTGAGCAGATGTAAAGAGTACTTTGAGAGGCTGATGAATGAAGAGAGAAGAGAGAGAGAGAGAGAAGAGGTTGGATGATGTGGAGATTGTGAATCAGGAAGTGCAATGGATTAGCAAGGAGGAAGTAAAGACAGCTATGAAGAGGATGATAAAATGGAAAGGCTGTTGGTCCAGATGACAAACAGTACCTATGAAATGTGGACACTTTTCTATAGTGTCATTTCTTGTGACTGAAGACAGAGAATATAAGTTTAAAAGTTAAAGGAATAAAATCTTGAATTGAGTACAACCAGGCAAAGGTAAATGACAGAAAGATCAGTG
>NW_024377916.1:0-5734 GCF_016835505.1 Polypterus senegalus
TTAACATTTTTCAGTTCTCTCAAACATGTGCAAATTATCTAAAACTGCTGTATGCGAGCCTTGTTTTCTGCAAAGGCAATCACAATGTCCTCCATGTCCAAAGACTGGCGAACATCCCGCTCAATTGACATAAGTGCCAGTCCTGAGCCTTTCTTGGCCCACCGTGGACCTCATGTAATTTTTTATCAGCTTCAAAGCTGAAAAGCTCCTCTCACCAGAGGCCAATTATTCTTATTTCTTTTATTATTTTAATTTCTTCTATGTAAAGCACTTTGAATTGCCATTGTGTATGAAATGTGCTATATAAATAAACTTTTTACTGTTAACAAACAATGAAATTATAATTAAATGTTTACTAATTATTAGTAGTGCTGTGAGTCGACTACCAATGCTTAAAAACATCCCAAGCTAATGTTTGATGCACAGAATTTATTGTGTGGTTTTCCTAAATAGATTATCACAGTGGAATAGTTAGTATAGCATGCTATGCCACTTTCATCAAAACCTATTACAAAGCTATAGCAATGTCATGTCATTTATGTATGATACATAAACATATTTCTGCTAGCCTACCTGCTGCAAAATTGCACCATTTGTACAAGACAAGTAGAGCTATTTTATGTGTGTAATTTATCACTTACCACTGTCTTGTTTTTTCTTATCCTCCTCTTCCTTTCTCTTTCTTTTTTGGCTTCCTGAAGCATAATTCCGCTTCATGACTGCCGAGGAAGTTTTGTATTTTGCCGGCAGCAGAGATCGCGTGGTTGGCTGGCTGCTGTCAGCGAGGGGGGCCCCCTTGAGGGGATCTCGATAACAGTGTCATTGCACTTTACTGCATTCACTATCAATGGGGCGCTCACACAGTTTGTCGCTGCATTTTATTCTTAACCAGTCGTTGTCTTGGGGCCCCAGGCCAGCTCGGGGCCCCAAGCAATTACTTGGTTTGCCCCTTGTCGCGACGGGCCTGAGTACTGTATATGGAGAAATAACCCAGTCAGAGGGGATACACAAACCAGTGTGTTTCTTTGTGCTGGTCCCAAGCCCAGATAAATGGGGAGGGTTACATCAGGAAGGGCATCCAGTGTAAAATTTTACCAAATCAATATGTGGACAACAATACAAATTCCCATACCGGATCGGTTGAGCCCCGGGTTAACAACGACCGCCACCAGTACTGTTAGTCAACAGGGTGCTGGTGGAAATTGGACTACTGTTGGCCGAAGAACAGGGGGAGACGTGTCCGGAGGCAGGAGGAGAGGAGGAAGGTAAAAAGAGTGGAACTGAGGGTAGGAACTTTGAATGTTCACAGTATGACTGGTAAGGAGAGAGAGTCAGCAGATATGATGGAGCGAAGGAAGGTTGATATATTGTGCGTGTAAGAGACTAAATGGATGGGGAGTAAGGCCAGGTGGATCGGAGGTGGATTCAAATTGTTCTATCAACAGCTGAGACTGTTCTTGTGACGTGGTCAGCTGGGTTTAAGTCAGTAGGTACATAATGCCACTGCTTTGGATGTGTGGACTTCTGAATCTGTAAAACCCTGTTATTAACATATACATAGAACCTCCTTGTCTCATTGTGAATGTAGCCTAACACTACCTTGCTGTCTGTGTAAACATTAAGTCTCTTCAAGTTTAACATCTGTTTCTGATGAAATGATCTCTACCATTTCTACTGCTAACACTGCAGCACAGAGCTTTAGTCTTGGTACAGTGTTTTCAGGACGTATGGCTAACTTTGCTTTTGCCATAACAAACCCAATGTTACATTGGCCTTTAAGGTTTACGGTTTTAATATAGGCTACAGCAGCAATTGAATTAATGGAAGCATCAGAGAAGACACAGAGTTTCCTAGTTTGTATTTCCTCTTGGGGAATAAAGGAATTTGAACGTGGGACTTGGAGTTCTGACAGAGCTGTCAGAGAGTTTCTCCATCCCTGCTACAAGCTTTCTTTGTCTGGAGAAAGTGGACAATCCCAGTCACTAGGCTCTGTAGTCAGTTCCCAGAGTATTGCTTTGCCCCGAATAGTGACTGGAGCAGCAAACCCTAGGGGGTCGTATAAACTATTGATGGTAGACAAAACACCTCGGCGAGTAAAGGGTTTCTCCTCATTATTGACTTTAAATTCAAAGGTGTCAGTTTTTAAATTCCAGATCAGACCAAGACTGCACTGTATTGGCAATGTGTCTGCTCCTAGGTCTAAATCCTTCAGGTTGCTTGCATAGTCTCTGGATGAAAAGGCTTTAATAACCTCCAAACTGTTAGAAGCAATCTTGTGCAACCTAAGGTTTGAATAAGCAAGCATGTCTTGTGTTCTTTTCAGCAAGCAGACAGCAGCTTCAACAGATGGCAAGGACTTCAGTCCATCGTCCATATATAAATCTCTCTCTACAAATTTCTTAACATCATTTCCATATTGTGCTTCACCTTCCTGTGCACACTGATGGAGGCCATAAATTGCAATTGTACGTGAAGGACTGTTTCCAAATACATGTACCATCATTCAATATTCGATTATTCCTTCGGAGTCGTAATCCTTAAACCAGAAGAACCTTAAGAAGTTCCTGTCTTCTTCTCTGACAAGAAAACAATGGAACATTTGCTGAATATCGGCTATAAAGGCGATAGAATCTTTGCGAAATTGCATAAGCACCCCGAAAAGTTTATTGTTCAAGTCTGGACCAGTGAGGAGGACATCATTTAAAGAAACCCCTCTGTATTTAGAGCTGGAGTCAAACACTACTCTAATCTTCCCCGGCTTCTTTGGGAGATACACCCCAAATATTGGAAGGTACCAACACTCTTCCTTTTATTTAAGACTAGGTGCAATCTCTGCATGCTTATTTTCTAATATTTTCTCCATAAAGGAAAAGTGCTCTTTCATCTTTGGTTTCTTTTGGAACGCACGTCTGAGTGAACAGAAACGATTTAATGCTTCCTCCCTGTTGTTAGGGAGACATTGTCTCTGAGGTTTAAAAGGGAGTGGAGCCACCCAGCTGTTTGAGACATCCTTAAACAGTCCTGCCTTTATGATTTTTAGGAAGGCTTTATCTTTAATAGAAAGGGCAAATTGGTTGTTCTCTTTTGTCCTCAGGAAAATCGTGCACCTTAATGATTCTCATCCCCATCACAGAGTGAGTAAACATTGCAAAGGCTCTGGAGCTGACTGGGCTGTTTGGTAGAGTTATAAGTTTTTTACAGAGAGACAATTAGGGCATGGCTGAAAAAGGGATGGACGACCATTTCCCAATGTATTTGTAAACAGAGTACTAACATTTGAAGGCTTGTGCACATCTCCCAAGCAAACATCACCTACTATGACCTATCCTAGGTACAATTTCTGGGCATAAGGAGAATTGTGTGAGCCATTTACTTGTTTTCTAACTTTATAAACCCTTATAATGTCTCTCCCAAGGAGCAATAGTATCTGAGCCTGCGGATCAAGTTCAGGGATCTGGGAAGCTAGATGTTTTAGATGTGCATGATGAAGGGCTACCTCTGGTGTGGGAATTTCTGATCTGTTATCAGGAATCTGATTGCATTCTATCAACATTGGCAGGGGCATGCAGAGCTGTCCATCAAGTGACTCAATCTGATAACCAGATGCTCTCCTTCAAGATGTCTCCACTACTCCTGTACAGGTTTTAAGAGTGTAAGGATTACAGGGGCCTTTTATTTTAAAAAGGCTGAAAAATGTTGGACTTGCTAGGGACTTATCACTTTGTTCATCGAGGATAGCATAAAGTCATATGGCTTCACTTGGATGGCCTGCAAGGTATACTTTCACAAGGCATATCTTAGAACAAGATCTGCCTTTAGTACCCTCTCTACAAACATCAGTACAGTGAGTATTTACCTCTGGTTGGGGTGCAGAATTTTGGTCCTACCCGCAATGCTTTCTGACCTGGTTTCTATCTTGTATAGTCTACGGTGCTGGGCCAGGGTGCAAAGCTGTATTATGACTGTCACTGTCACACTCTGAGCATTTCACACTGGCCTTACAGTTCTTTGCAAGATGGGATGTTGAAGAGCAACACTTAAAGCATATATTGTTGATCTTGAGAAAGGTCTTACGGTCTTCCAATGACTTTTCCCTAAAGGCACAACATTTCTGGAGTGGATGAAGTTTCCTGTGTATAGGGCATTGTCTACTTGGGTCCTTTACTTTGGACCTTTCATCTTCATCTGCAGAGCTAGACATAGAGACTTTGCATGAGGACTCTCAGGAGGCTATATTTGTTTTGTGGGCTGCTACAGTCGTGCTCCGGTAAGTATGTGATGTAGAAGACTTCTCAGATTTGGGGCAAGTAATATTAGATAACCCTAAAACAAAGCTAGGGTCATTCTTAGCCTTTGCTTGTGCACATATAAAGTCCACAAAAAAGGATAATGGGTGAAGGAGACTCTATATTACTGTTTATACTTGAATCCTCTTGCTGCCCACTTCTCTTGTAGGTTGTATGGCAGTTTTTGCACAATTGAGTTGACGCCATATGCAGTGTCTAAAAATGTGAGACCCTGCAAATCCCCTTCAGTCTTAGCAACCTGGAGTTCCATCAACATATCACCTAACTCTCTAAGTTTCTGGTAATTTTTGCTGGATATTTTTGGAAAGTCATGAATTCGTTGGAAGAGTGCATTTTCGATCATCTCTGGTGAGCCATAACATTCCTCCAGCCTTGCCCAGACCATTCTCACTCCCCTGGCTGGGTAATTTATGTCTATCATTCTGATGCATTTTGCATGCTGAGCTCACTCCCTTCCAAGCCATTTAACTAAAAGGTCTATCTCCTCATGACACGTGGGACCTGGTCTCAAAGACGGACGACCATTTCTCCGATATTGTTTAGAGTGCTCGTCCGCGTAACCTCTGTACAACTCTATAGCGGCACGGATGCAGTGACCGGTTCGTTTAATACGATCCGTAACCCGTTATAAAGCCTGCCAGGAAGCAGCCATTTCACTGTTCCGATCTCACTATTACGTGGTAATAGATACTCTGGCAGCTAAACTCCTCCCTTGATCAATATGATGACCCGGAGACTGACATGACACAAGGTGTACAAATCTCCAGTTTATTAATAAAGAGCAGGTGTGAAACTACAAGTAAAGAAATATAATATTAAGCATGCAAACAGTTTGATAACAGATTTAAAATATAAGTAGCAGTACAGAACAGTAACATTTTACAAATATAAACTTACCGGCTATGCTACCATAGGATTAAACTGGCAGGATGAACTTTGCTTGTATATGTTTGTGGCAGATACATTACCTAGATCGGGAATGCCCCATTCTCGGCGGCTCAGGAAGGACAAACGTTACAAAGCATGCATATCTGAACACAGCAACCACCCACAAATGGAAATGGTCAATAATTAAAACACTTTACGCTTCCCAATAAACATGGCTGTACCCAAAGGACAGAAAGTGGTGATTGGAGCGGATTTCAATGGACATGTTGGTGAAGGGAGCAGAGGAGACATGGAGGTGATGGGTATGGTGTCAAGGAGAGGAATGAAGGTCAGAGGATAGTGGATTTTGCCAGAAGGATGGACATGGCTGTGGTGAATTCATATTTTAAGATGAGGGAGGAACATAGTGTGATGTACAAGAGTGGAGGAAGATGCACACAGATTACATCCTATGCAGAAGAGTTAATCTGAGCGAGAATGAAGACTGCAAAGTGGTGGCGGAAAGTGTGTTACAGAGGAGTTGAGATGACATTGGAATC
>NW_024377917.1:0-20134 GCF_016835505.1 Polypterus senegalus
TTTTTGAAAACCCAAAAGGGGCCCCAAAACCCCCTTTTTAAACCTTCCCCTGGGAAAAGGAAAAAACCCCAAAAACCCCCATTTCTGTCTGGACCCCAGAAGTGGGCGTAGTCGTCACATGGGAAAACCCACAAAGCACTACGGGGGCCCCTGACTGCCCATTTTCACAGACAGCCCTTTCCCAATGCTTGAGTAAATGCCCTCGCTTCCGCTGAAAACGTGAGGGGATCTTCCCCCCATTGAAAATTGAAAAGCACTGACCCCAATCTAAAACACTCCCCAGTCTGCAGAACAAATTCTTAAAAAGTCTGTTTTCCCCTCGGGGGTCTTGGACCTGCAAAACCCCTCTTCGGGATGGATGGGGGAGCTCGCCCCGACACGACAATGAGGGGGGGTTTTTAATTTAAACCCAAAGTTGTCCAGTGAGGTGGAAGCAATTCCAGGAGAACCTAGAACAGCTGGCTGATTTTCATTTACACCCAGTGACTTGCATCCAACCTCAAAAAACTTGACAACCCTTTGGCCCCCAAAAGCGTACCTAGACAGTGCTGATCCGGAAGGAGACCCCCTCAGACATTTTGCCTGCCGAAGGCCAACAGCAGCTTAGACTTTACATTCAAACAAGCCCATGTCATGAATACCTTCCCACATGGAGGGGGAGGACCAAAATTTTAAAACACCACCAACATTTATTTATTTATTTATCGTATGATTGATTGGCTGTTCTTCGTCTGTATTTTTTTTTTATATTTTGCATCTGTATGTATTTAAATTTCTTATTGGGATTAATAAACTAAATAATCAAAAAATTTTTGGGATTCATCTATAAAAAAATTTTTTAAGATTATGTCTGAAATTTGATTAAAATATATTTTCCTTAATACAGAGTGTGGGGGACGGGGGGGGCTATCCCAGTTGGGCCACCTGATGATGGAAAGGGCCAGGAGAGGAGCAGCACCCCCCCTGGAACATGAGAAGGACCACCCGGGGGGTGGGTTGGGGCCCAGGAACAAACTTGGAAGATCAACCCTTTTGTCCCCGGGCCACTGCCAGGGGGCATGGACACTGGGAAGCCCTGACTGCAGATTTCCAAAAGGAAGTGTGCAGGAAGGTCATGGGCACCTGGGGACATCTGGGGTTATAAAAAACTGCGCCGCTTCCCTTCAGGAAGGGGGGTCGGGGGCAGGGGGACAGGGGGGGTGAGGGCGGGGGATGAAGAAAAAAACGAGCAAAGTGTGGGGGGTTGTGAGCTTTTGTGTGAGGGGCAAAGGACTTTTAGTGAAGACTTTGGGCTTTTGTGTGTCCTGGTGTCTGTCTGAGTCAGGCTGGTCTTTTGAAAAGTAACAAACATATCTGTAAATACACGTGTGTTGACATGCAAACACTGTGTGTTCAGTTTGTGTTTTTAAAGATCATGTGTGGTTTTTGTTTCCTTTGAAAAAAGAACCCAGGTTTCAAAAGAATCCAATTTTTTCCAAAATTTTTGGATTGATTTCCCATGCTAAAACATCTCATGATTGTCTAACTGGGTTTTGTTGTGTTTGCCCCCGATGCTGGTGTTTTATCATGGTAGGTTTTGGGGGGACCCCCTTTTCCCAACAGCATGAATATTTTTATTCCACACCCTGATTCTTTTTTTGTAGGGGCTCACTCTTTCCCCCCACCCCCTAGTTCTTTTATTCTTCCCCCACCTGGCCGGGAAAGGAGCCCCACCCCGGCAGACACTCCCTTGACTGTGGACTACAGGTTCCAACTTCACTCAGGGCTAAATTTGCTCCTTACACTTCACCTATTGAAGATTTTCCCCCCTTTTTTCCTTTTGAAACCCCCAGATGGTAAAAAACTGAGCAAATAGTAATGCAAGAGGGGGAGCAGGCAAAAAACCCTTTCATTCAGTCATTAAAAGGTTTAACATTAAATGCCCCAAAAAGGGGAAAACAAATACAAAGGTAATTGGATGTGCAAACAGAGATACAAACTGGTTATTTGTGGGGCTGTACGGGATGATAAACACCGACACCCCCAAATGTGTGGGGCATTTAAATCTCCCAAGGGCTGGGTGGCTGGGGATTGTTCTTCTTTTTTTCTTTTCTATTTTCTTCACTTCAGTTCAGAGATGATGATTTTTAAAAGAGGGGGCCAAAGTTGAACACTTCACCCCCTCTCTGTCTGACATCTTTTTCTACAGACCAAAAAAAAAGTACACGTCTATGGGGGGGGAAAACATAAAGATAACCAATGGTGGGGGAATTTTGGGTTCTTTTCCCATGTGGGAAGTAAAAAAAATGTTTTAAAGATTTGACCTTCAACCCCCAATGGTCTGCAAAAAGGTGTCTGTCTGTTCTTCGGACTGCAGAAAAAATCCCCCAGTGTGAAAGGGCCTTCTGTCTTAGAAAAGCACCCCCTTTCCCCGGGTGTACACGAGCTGTTCCATGGAAAGCACATTTTACAGTTAAAATTATACAGCAATAATAACATTAACAAAAAAATTGTGTATAATACTCTGAACTATTAAAATAATGTCATATAAAAATTAATAAGTCCTTTTACACTTTATTTTTTCCCAATCTTTTTTTTTTTTTGGCTCCTTTTTGTTTTTTGCAACAACACTACAAAGACAAACTCCTCCCCAAATTAGTGCACTTGGCCAATAAAGGAATTCGGGGAAGGGGAACACTTCAAAAAATTCCATCAGGGGAACAGAGGGTTAAACCCCAAACTCGTCAGCCTGTGGTTAGGGGAAAAGAAGGGGCGCCAGGGGAAAATAAAAAATAAAACTGGTGCAAACTGGAGAAACCGGGGGCGAGAACTGAAAGCAAGGAGCAAAGTCAAGAATTTTAAACAAAATGACTTCAGCTGTGTGTATTTATAAATGACATTTCCCCTTTGAACAGACATCACAATTGGGAAAAGATGAGCTGAACCCAAATTTGGGGGACCTGGGGGAAAAATACAGCATTTTTTTGTGATTAGTGACACGACTTTGACACAAAGAACTTTCTGGTTTGAAATTGTGGAATGGGAAAGATACAGATCCCGAAGTATAAATTGGAAAATAAGAATTAATGATCAGAACGGGAATTTGGTTAAGCAAAATGTCTAGTGAAAGTGCAATTTCCCCTTTTTCCTAACAGAAAAAAAACCCATGTGACCAACTGATGAATTTTTTAAAAATAACTGATAAACTTTAAAAATGTTGACCCAAGCGAATTGTTGTAAAGATGTAATGTCTCAAAATTCTTGTGCAATAAAGCCCTTAGATAAAATTTTTTCGTTTAAACCTTATAAAGATTGGGACACCGCCTCTAAAAGGATAAAAGGCGGGTTTCCTAGGCCCTGTCTTCTCTGTCATTCTTCCCTTTTGCCTGGTGTGTATTAAAAAATTTTTTCCCCAAATTTAATTATGCCCCTGTTTTCCCATTCAAAAAGAAACGACAGTGAAAAAAAAGTGCCCCAAAAATCGACATGCTGAGGTTTATTTTAAACAAAATGTAATGTCAGGTCTTTGTTAATGATCACTTAAAGATACTTGTTTTCCCAGATCCCCCCCCAAAGTAATCTTTTACAAAGATATAATATACCCAAAACATGAATGAGCTCACACCCTGTATTGTGTCGGGGGGTTTAAAAATGGCTTAAAAGATAACGGGAACACTTTCTGTGTAGGAAGGAAGAACCATTGTGCTCTACAAAAAACCAAACAGCCATTTGGGGAATAGGGGAAAAAAGGGTTTTGGAACAACGGGAGGGGGACTATAAAAAAAAGGAAAAAATGTGTCCCAATAAAGTATTTATCTGGGGCATAAATAATAAGAAAAAAATAAAGGGGAAACCCAAGGGGGCGGGAAAAGTGGGGAAGTTCAAACGGCTGCAAAACCCCGGGCAGAACCCCACATCAGAGAAAAAAGGAAAAGGTGATGTGCATCCCACTAAAAGAGTTTTCACAGTAAATACCAATCCCATCGTTTTCAAATCAAAATTTTATAAACCCGAATTTTAAAGACCCGGGAATTTCTATACCCCCGGACCCCCGTGTTACCCGTAGTCTGAAATCTCTGCTTGTTTTCCATGGTGCATTAGATTTCTTTTGTGCCGGGCAACACCTGACACAAAAGAAAGCCATCTGCATGCCCTTTGATGGTGTCTGAAAACCATCTCCCAAAACCCTTTCTCCTGTTTTTCCCCCAAACAGCCCATCTGAGTTAATTGATGCATCAAAGAAAAAAAATAAAATAAAAGCCCAAAGCAGCTGCGGCTAAATCCTAAAAAGTTCAGACTCTTCCAAGGACCTGCTCCAAAAACCCAGTCATCGTTGACAAGGCCCCTCCTTTCAGCCCAAATGAATGATCCACCCTCGTGATTTTGTAAAAAGGTTTTGGGGGGGTCCTGTTTTCTTTGCCCCTTCACCCCCCTCGGGACTCGGAACATCACACTGTAGCCCTTCTCTATTGTTTATATTTTTCCCCTTTTGGGCCCGCACTGCTGGAATGTCCATGGTATTTTTGGACTTAACTTTCCATGTTCCTCTGGTGTTTTTTCCCCTTTGAGATTGAGTGTAAAACGCCCTTAATAATTTCCACTTTCCCTTATCCTCAGACAATTCATCATTCCTGGTCTGGTGCATCACATCTTGATTTTTTTTTCCCCTGACCCCCTTTTTTTTGGGGTTTTTTAGGGCTGTCTCACCCATATTTTTTGGCTTTGACCCTTTTTCCCTTTAATGGAAGATTATTGTTTTTGAGATACAGCTGTCTTTTTCCCTGTCCATCTGATTTCCTCTCTGTTTGACATATTAGGGAACTTTTAAAATGCCCCCATTGGTTTTTTTTTTTTGAACCAGGTAGAAAGAAGGGTTTTACTGTTTTTTGTCTTTTTAAAAAATTGGTAACCCACAAACATTACCACTATTTTTATGAACCCCACACCAAATGTCTTATAACAGAAATAAAACCCTTAACAGACACAGAGATACAAAAGAAAACAGGCCTATACCCCTGTTATATGCCTTTTGGGGTCCCCAAACCATCTTTTGGGAAATGACAAAGGATGAATTGAATTAGTAAAAAATGTTTGGGTGAAGCCCCATATTTTGGGAATGACATACATGGAAAACCAGATGGACACACAGATACCAAGACACACAGAATCTTTTCCCTTTTTTAAAGGGTGGATAAGTTTGATTTCTGTCTTTTAAAAGTTACTCTTTTTGGGGAGGGCCCAGTTTAATGTTTAAATTGCAGTTTCTGCTCCATTGTTATGTCTCTGTGTTTGGGGCCATTTAGTACAGGATTTGGCCGGCAGTGTTAATGTTTGTTATATGCCATCTATTACAATGACAAATGAAAAATGCTTTTTACCAAAAAAAAGGGTTCCAAAAGTGCCACCCTTTTGGGAAAAGGCAGAAAAAAAGCAACGGGATAAAACAGAACACACAGAAATTTTAATTTTAAGATGGATATAATAAACTGGTCTGCTGTGTTGTGGACGGGAAAAAATTTAGTATGGACAAGTGCTGATCTATTGAGAAACCGGTTGTGACATCGGGGCCCCAAATATAACCACATTGTCTTTAATGGTTTTGGATGGGGTTTCATTAAAACCCCCGTCTTTCCATATGCAGGTTTTTTCAAGTTTCAGAACTGCCATTATGTATTCAAGCCTTTTTAAAAAGGCGGGAAAAGGTGTCCGACGATGAGGGGGCTCCTGTGCGGGGTTGGCTTTGCCTTTAAAAGCCTTTTGACCTAAAAAAAAATCCGCCAGTGGCGTTTGCCATTGGAATTTGGGGATTCACCTGCCACTGCCTGTTGTGTGTTTGGGGATTTAAGAAAAAAAGACGTCCAGTAAATCAAAACAAAGACAATCAACCGGGGTAACTGACAAAAAAACGGGGAAAACCGTCCGGGAAATTTTAAAGGGGGTCCGAAAGGGGCAAAAAAACACAGCTGTTACCGTACACTGTGTGTGTGTGTGAATGGGGCCCTCATGAGCACAGGGGGGTCCCAAAACACCCATGGGGGGGAGTTTTAGAGGCCCCTTTAGCAGCCCCGCACAGGAGGAGGTCAGACCACCACTGGGCACAACCTCAACTCATCTGAACCTGCTGATTTAATGGTTTCGCCGGAGGGGGGAAAAAAAGCCCAAAATGACTGAGAACAAAAAAAAAAAAACAGACAGAGGGGAAGGGAAACTGAGGAGCCAAAAAGCTGGGCCACTGTGGGGGCTGGGAGGAGAGGAACCCCCAGCCCTGGGGCGGCTCCCGACAAACAAAATATAATGAAGGAAAATCTGAGATTTGATGAACCCCAATTTGAGTAAGAACTGAAATGAACAAAAACATCCTGAGAGGGTTGAAACCCACACAGCAGAGGGTTTTATTTTTAAAAAGTTCAGAGAGAATATGGGGTCTTTGGGGGCCCCCGTGTATAAAAAATTTTCCCCGTGTGCAGGCAGGACGGCTCAGTGAACATCAGGGGGGCAGACATGGGGTTTAAAAAACTGAGATTTGGGCGTTGTTATCCCCCACAGTAATACATCTTGTTATAAAAAAAGATTTATGGAAATGAAGATATGGACCCTTTTTTACACTTTTTTGGGGTTTTTGTGCTTTTCTCGAAGTTTTTTTGGAAATCTTTTTGTCATCATTTCTATTTTCATTTTCTTTACCATTTCAAAGGTTTCCAAGGGTGCCCATCAGTTTAATTTTTATATTGAAACTTGCTGGGCTTTGGGGGTTTTTATTGTTATTTCTATCATGGACTTGCCCAAAAAATTCTTTAATGGGAGGTAAAAAATGGGTTTTTAATTTTTATTTATCGCCACATTTTCCAAAACCCCTCCTTTCTTTTTACAGCTCAAAATAACTTTGACTGTTTCAGGGATCAGCATTGCTGGAGTTGGCTGTTTTCACTTTTTAATTACTGTTATAATTTTATGTTTGAGTTATTTTGATGTAAGGGGGGGAAGGAACTTGTGCAGCATCGGGGGTTTTGATGGAAAAGATCATTTTTGATTTACTTGTAACTGTTTTTTTTTACTTTTTCCCAATGATTGGTTTTTTTATCAGAATATTTGTAGTTGCAAGAAGCCACCCCCAAAAACCAAAAACTGTATGATAGAAAAGAGACAAACTGAGGAGTTGGTGACAGAAAAAAATCAAAAAGCCCGAAAAAAAAAGGAAAAATTTTTGGGAGTAGTGTAAGGGCTTTTTTTTTTTCTGCTTGGTTTTTTCCCTTTTTTGGGACAATTTTTTACCGGGAAAATTTAAAAACCAATCACACAAATCATCAAGGAAAATTTTTTTTGTTTCGGAACTGAACTTTGGTGTTAATCCAATTTTTTACGCTTTTTTGTATTCCCCGGTTTTGGGAAAAACACTTAAAATAATCCCAGGTGTAAACCATTTAGCCCAGCTTCCCGTGCCCCAATTTACTTAAAAAGTTAAAAAAATAAAAAATGCAAAAATAATTTGTTTTGATTTTTAAATTATTTCCCCATTATACCTTTTTCCAATTTTTTTTTAAAACATTGTAATAATTTGGGCATATTTTCAACTGTACAATCATTTCATATTCCTGTATTGTTGTTTAAGGCTGTTTTTTAAAATTTTATTCTATTGGTGTAGAGTGTACACTGTTTATGAATATTACTTTTTCCATAAAACCCTTTTTATTCAATTTGTAAAAACAGAAAGGGGAAAAATTTTGGAGACCCCCGGAAAATTTAAAAAACACTTCGGGGTTTTTTTTGGGACTTTATTTTTTTACATTTTAAAAAGATTATTGCCGGGCAGCCCAAAATTTTCCCCAACCCCGGGATATCCCAACTTAGGGGCATTTAGGGAAAGGTTTGGGAATCCCAAACACAGGGCACAAGGCAGGGAAACCCAAACCCGGGGAGGGGCCAACCCACCCAGTTGATTATTATTTTGTTTCTTTTTTTGGGAGAGAGTTATTTATTTCCTCCTTTGTTAAGTAATCTGGTTTAATTTTACCTAATAACTGGAAATATAAAAATCTTTTTAAAATCTACAGTTACAATTTACTCAATTTTCAAATTTTCAACTCAAAAAACCCCCAGCAGAGCCGGGACGGCCACATTCTGTTTTATATTTTATTGTGAAGTTAATGTTTTTCCCCCTTCCCCCTTTAATCCGCCTCCCCCAATAAGGCGGGGAGATGACAGGCGAGTGAGGCCAGCAGTGGGGCCTTTACTCCTCCAAATGCTGGCTCACTAAATGACACTGAGGGGGACTGTGAAGGAAATGAAATGGGCGACCAAGGAAAGGGGCAAATGAGGTTTGATGTCCACAATTAAAAGGGGGGGCTCTTTAGACTGACATTTGTTAAATTTTTGTGAAATCTCATTTGCCCAAACTTTTTCAATTTTAACAAGAACAAATTTAAAACTTCCGGGAGAACAGCATTGTTGGGCCCCCCCTAGAAAAACAGAGAAACTTAAAAACCCTTTTAAAAAATGAACTCTAAACTTAAACCCTAAAAACCCTTTTAAAAATTTTTAATTTTTGGGTCAAAAAAACCCAAATTTCCCTTAATGCACACTGTTTAAAAATATTTTAAATAATTGTTATAAAAATTCTTCCTTCTTTTCAAACCACCTTTTACCTTTTTTTGGAATTTTTTCATCTTTATAATCCTCCTGCTATCCCCTTTGTGGTTGCTGCACTAAAGTATTTTTTTTATAAAAAAATTCCTGCGAAAATTTTCTTTTTTATTTCATTATCGTGGTTCAAGTTGTCTCCCTTTTGAGTTTTTAGTGATTCTACGATGGGGGATGTTGGGTTTTTTGTTATTTCTCTGTCATTATCAAAATAATCAAAACTATTGTGATATATTGTGGTAGAAATTGTTTGGGACCCCACACTGGGGAAAAAACACCGGGAGTAGAAAAAACTCAGTCAGTCTTCTTCATCATGAAGTTTTAAACCCGAGGGGCCGGGTTTTTTAGTGAGTGTTACAAAAAGGGGGGCCTTTCTCTCTATTCACACACTTCATTCTGGGGTCCCCAATGCCAAGGAGTTCATCACATAATCAGAAAAAACCCTTTTAAAGGTTTTGGGCTTTAAACCCTGGGGGCTGTGGGTTCCCAAAACCCCCCACTGGGCGCCCGTGTGCCCCTCAGTAAGTCACTTCACCGCCTGAACTCCAACTGGACTAAGGGAAAAAAAAAGCGTGTATTTCTGAAATGTTGTGTCACTTTGGATTAAAAAACGCCCCCACATAAAAAAAATGTAAATGTTAACCCGATTGGTTTATTCAGTTTTCTTTTGCAGGACGTTTCCCCTTTTGTTAGGCGGGTCTGTCAACAGGAATTTAGCCTGAGCAAAAACAAAGGGGAACAAGCAAACCCTTTTTAAAAATGACTTTTTTTCTTCTTCTACCCAAAGGGTGGCTTTTTTTTTTCTTGTTTTAAAGTAACTTAAAATGCCTTTTTTTAATAATTCAAACCTTTTTTCTATAAGCTCAGCAGAATATGAGATTCCCGACAGACCCAGCAAATCATGGAGCCGCCCCCTTTTAAAAAAATTTTAACCTCCATCACATGCTAGGAGCACCTCGAACGAGGGTTCAAATTCAACTGTGACAATATAACAAAACAACACCCAAAAATAAAACACATCAATAATCCATGAAAACGTAAAGCCCCGCACTGAGAATCAAAAAGGCACTTGGGCACTCCCCATTCAATGTGTCCCTGCAAAAGCCTTCATGGCGGGCTCCCCCAAAAAAGCCTGATAAATGTTTTTCCAAATTCTTGTGTTCTCCCTTTGGCTGTGATGGACGAGCACCCCAGTTCTTTGGTGGGGGGTTTGGGGGCTCTGGTTGGGACTCCATGTTTTGTTTTATCCCCCTTTATGCTGGATCTGAGAAGACTAAATGGTCCTCTGTGGTGATTTAACAGCAAAAAACTGGGAAAAATTTTTGAAATAACAAATAAGGGTTTTTTAAAAAAAAAAACAACCATTTTGTGAAAAAAAAATTTATTTCTTTATTTGTACATGTGAGGTATGGTACACCCCGTAAACATGACCCATAAATTGTGTTTTTAAAAAGGTATTTTGGTCTGCACTGTATAAAAACCGATTCCTTGGGGCTCTCAGCCCCCTTTATTTCTGCCCCTGCTCAGCTGATGCTTTACTTGTTCCCTTTGAGGTTGCCCCCTCATTTCCCCGACCCCCCCTTTTGTGTTTATTCAGGAGGTATTATGATGTGGTGGTCCATTCTGCCCTTTTTATGGGTTTTTAGATGTTTAAACAAATGATGTTTTTTAAAATGCATGTTAAAAAACCAACATGGGGTGGAAAACCTGTCTGGGGTTTGTATGTTGTAATAACCCGAATAGAATTAGGGGGGGGAGGTATTAACACTAGGGTCACGGACCCTAATATAAAAAACAATTAGTGCTTTGTAAGAGTGAAGATGTAAAGACTAAAAATTTTTAAATTTTAAATTTTGGGAGAGCAAATTTTTGAGCAGACAGAAAAGTGGGGTGGACTAGGAAAATCTTTTAAGTGTGGGAGACAGTCGAGGAGAAAAGGGGAAAAGGTTTTTAAAAAAGTTTGACACAATTTTTGATTGGACACCTCCTTTAATCATTGCAGATCAGTTTAAATACCGAGAGGTAAACATCACAAGTGAACATAAAGCTCTTTATCAACAAATTTTCCCCTCTGTATGGAAAAAAAAACTTGCATAGGTTTGTAATCCTTCATCTCTCTTTAGCTGGAAGGATTAACGTTGTTAAGATGAATACTCCAAAAGCTTCCTTTTAATTTCAAAACATTCCAATATTCTCAATAAATCATTTTTTGAAATTAGATTCAACAATAACCTCATTTTTGGAATTCAAACATCCACATATCCAGAGAACAAACCTACAAAGACCTAAGGTAGAAGGTGGCATGGCTCTACCTAACTTTCAGTTTTTTTACTGGGCAGCAAACAACAAGCTATAAAAACATGGACATTACACAGGCCTGGGGCCTCATGTATAAAAAGATGTTGCGTAAGAACTTTCCACATTCAAATGGGAATGAATAAAACCTACACTTGGCGTAAACCACGCTTTTCCATGGTACCTCATACCTTATCATAATAAGTTCTCCCCGGTTTTGGGAGACCAGTGTCAAAGCAGTACTACTGTTCCTGTGTGGTTTACTCTTTTATTTTCCTTGTGCAGCTTTATAAATACACTGAAACTAACCGCATATTGTTTATTAGTTAAGCATCTGATTTAATTAACCTGTAACAATATAATGGTCCAGGGAATAGCCATAGTATTCCAAATACTATAACTGCTTTAAGTATTTACCTCACTGCACCTTCTTTTTCTTTCAGCTGCCCTGTTAGGAGTTCCCACAGCAGATCATCTTTTCCATATTCCTCTCCCCGCACCACTCAGGGGTATTTATATCACTGTATCTGGGGTTGAAAAAAGCAGCAGCTGATCGGAAGAGAATTATGGGTATACAGCATCAGGCACACGCTGTCCCCACCATGGCAAAACGTTTCAAAGCCTTTCCTGTACGGACCTCATGGTTCAAAACATTTTAATCCAAGAACTTTAAATGCACTCAATCAATTGTTCTTGTAGAACTGTTTGTACTTATAAGTAAAATTTACCTCACTGTAAACTTGCACTACAGTTATAATATCGCAACAACCTGAGCCACTTTATAAAGCGCAATTTAGAGTTACATATGATGACATATCTTTTTTAAGATGAAATGCAGAAAAAATGTTTATTATATTATACAGGTAAAACTTTTAACTTCATTTAAATAATCTATATTCTTCACTGGGACTGGCGTGAAGGATAGAAAAAATTTAATCATGTACTAGAAGATATTCAAGTTCTAAAACTTTGAAGAATCGGTGCCTAAGCTTACAGATGGCTTAACGTCTATTACAGAGCTGATTGTGTTTTTTTTCTCTGTACTAATAAGTTTTCATATGACACTCAGAAGTGGCTACAACTCGCCTTTTTACGGCTGACTTTGATATGTGACTTCTTTTTATTTCCGGGACTGTCGATTTTGTGAACGTGAGCTTCAAGTTTCTCCAACACGCTATGTCACTCGATCAACTTCCTTTTGTTGATTATACCAGGTTTAATTAAACAAATAGTATGTTTTTCCTTTGCCTCCACTTGGTATTCGCTGAAATTCTTATATTTTCCCCGGTTTTCCCCTTGTCTTTTCACAGAAGGCTGGGGCTTAAGGGCGATTTATATTGATTTGATATTCAAAGAGGCGTAATTTTGGGAGGAGTTGTGTTAATAAAGCGCGTGCACGAGCATTACTTTTCACGCTGACCAGGGTTTATGTAGTGGATTAACATGGGAAATTAGATGCACAGATTCCTGAATCTGGATTTTCTGTGGTAAGCATTTTCGCTTTTTTGTTATGTTATAGTGTGAATCCCAATGCGTTATACCGAGGCCCTGGACTAGAGAATATTTACTGAGGTTCTTAAGTAGACTAAGCGGGACCAGAAAAAACCCTTGAACATTTTAAAGTCACTGAGCCTGGAGATTAAAGGACTGAAATGGCAAACATCACCCATTATTAAAGGGGGTTCCAATCTAATATTGTTCGAGAATTCACTGGAAGAGACACTTTTAGTCAAATTAATTCTGCAACTAGAAATCTTTTTAAATTCTGTAAATTTTTTGGGACGCAGGCAGAGTACTTTGGATCTTTTCTACGTACCTATCACGAAAAAATTTTTCGTTCAAGTGCTTTTTGATAACCCCTTTTTATCCATAAACATTTCTAATGAACTGCCAGTAGCTCAAGTTTCAAATAGTAGTGGTGAAAAGGGGCATCGTTTTCTGTTACCACTTTCTGTTTAAAAATAGTCTGAATTAAGTTGTTAGTAAAAAATTTAAGCTTTTGGGTTGGTATACAGTGTTATTTTAGAGTATATTACATTAAACAGGGGTGGATTGGGCTAAATGTGCCTTTTAAAAAATTAAAAATTTGATCTTGTGATTCCCGGGAGTATTTCTCCATCCTTCTGGGGGACTTTGGGGGTATCTTAACATCACTATTCAGAAATGAAATTGGCCTGCATGATGCACATTATAATACAGCCTTATTTTGTTTGGGAAAAGAGGCGGTGATTACTGTTGACGAAAAGTTAGAGGTAGAATTTTACTGTCTCCTAGCTTCTGTGAATTTCCTAAAAAAGGGGAGCTAGCTAAGTGGGGGAATTTGTATAAAATTCAGGGGGGAGCCATTGGGCCCTGCTGCTTTCCCACTCTGAAGTGACTTTATAGCATCTAGTAATTCTGATAGCGCCAGAGGTTTACCCAATTCCTCTGCACTAAGAATATCAATTTGTGGTATCTGTAATGCATCAAGAAATGCATTACATTGTGTCTTGTCTTCTTTAAACTCATTAGAATATAAGGATTTATAGTAGTCTCTAAATGTGTGCATCATATTTTTATGGTCAATGATTTTTTCCTCCGTTAGTGTTGGTAATTGCTGGGATTGCATTGCGAACTTCTTGCTTTTGGATTTGTTGAGCTAAGATCTTATTAGCTTCCTCTGCATGTTCAATGTAGTGATGTCTTGATTTAAAATGAGTTGTTCAGTTTCTTTAGTTATTAAGAGGTTGAGCTCTGAATGCAGAGCCTGCCTTTCATATGAAGTCTGAAACCTTCTTCGTTTCCAATTAATTTCTGTGGGATAGATATGAGATAATCTATCATCTTAAGAAGGCTTTCAGGGTTTCCCAGGTATTCCTGCAGAGACCTCTGAGGGGTGTATTTGTCTCTAGGAAGAGACTGATTTGTTTGGATATAAATTCTGTACAGTTCTCGTCTGCTAATAAAAGTGGGTTAAGGCGCCATCTGCGAGATGAGTATGTGGGGCTATAATGATTTCACTAGTCTACAAAAAATATTTTTGTTTGCTTCTGGAACTCCAAAAGCAGCTCTTTATTAAGTTTTACACTGATTTCATATATGAAATCAAAATTAAACTAACCGTCAGGTTTATGAAATACACATCACTGACGTTTGTCCTTTGAAACATCAATATAATATACAACACAATATCTGGAGTTTGAACGATGTCCCACCAAAATTGTTTTGCTGTGTTTATTCTGAAAAAAACCAGAAGCGATACCAGAGACACGTTAAAGCATATTTATGTCAATTTACCTCAATATAAAAGTGAGGTCAGCGTGCCTAAACGTTGGAGGCATCTCTTTTACGCTTGTACTGCACCTCCGTCTCTCTTGAAGAACCAACAGTAGTCACCCATCATGCTCGGGTGAACTTTCTCCATATCAGTTGTCCTTCACCTTTATATCTTGACAAAATCTTTCCTATACTCATTGCTGACATCGCCAGATTTGGTGGAAAATGCATCTTCAATGACATTGTGGCTCCCATAAGCTGATACACTTTCAGCAGGTTCTCCACAAGCTCAGTATTTTTCTCTGCTCTGTGAGTGCCAAGAAAATTCTGGACAACCCGCACGAATGCTTCCCATGCTGCTGATACAGTGGGCTTCAGTTTCCTTTTGAACTCATCGTCAATCATCAGTTCACAGATTTCAGGAACAACAAAAGCACCTTCCTTAATTTTGGCTTCACTTTCCTCGAGACCAAACTTATTTCTTAAATGCTGAAAAACATTGGCGTTTCTGTCCATCACCGCACAACAAGTAATGGTGAATCTACGAAAACATGTCCTGAAATGCAATGTTATGTTTAAGAGTAAAACCTCTACCTAATTCACGTCATATCTGAGTTGTGTCATTATGCTTTAGAGTCATATGAGACCTGTAATCATAACAAATATTTTTCCTGCTAATTAAATTAATCATTTTTAAATACAATTAATAATGACAAGGTAAACAACTCACAGCTGTTACTATATTGTGGCGAATTCTTTATCTGAATGGCATCCCTAGTGGAATTACCTGTATTTTTCAAAATGGTTATCCACCTTTACTGTCCAGTCATCCCTAGTTTTCCAAGACCTGGAACATCATTACTAAAAATGGCATGCGCTGTACGAAAATGGTTTTCAGATTTGGAGTCAGAAAGTAAATTTGTTAAAGTAATGGTGAAAGACTCTATACCAACAGGCTTGTTGACCAGTGTTTATCTCCAAGATCAGAGGGCATGGTTGGAAATAACAACAGCGTCATACTTGCAGGATTTAATCGTAGGCAAGAAATTGTTATCTTCAAAGAAATATTTAGTTCTTGAGTAGCAATGTTGCACTGGCGAGTAGAAGGATATGTTCTTGAGTTGGGGTTTGTAATTCCAGGGGTCTGGGAAGTTGTGGTCAGTTACAAACTGTGTAATTGTCTTTACAGTGTTTGATGTCATGCCCCCGTGGCACAGACCTATCTTAAGTCTGGATTTAAAACACAGCCATTATAATTTTACAGTGTTCACATTGGGAATGGATGTAAATATATTTTGCATGAATTCCTATCATCACACTGGGTGGATGTAAATATCATTTAAAAAAAGTGGCTCAGGTTGTGCAATATTATAACTGTATCGAAGTTTACAGTGAGGTATTTGTACTAAAAAGTACAAACAGTTCTATAAGGGCATTGATGGACTGACGGGAGTGCGTTTAGACTCTTGGATGAAACTTTCTGAACTGTGAGGTCCTTTAGGAAAGGCTCTAAGCGTTTGCCTTGAGAGCAGTTCAATAGACAGCATGGCTGAGGCAAAGCGTATCTTGATGCTGTATACGATAATTGCTATCCGATCTGTGATTCCACACCCAGATATATGGGATAAATACTTTGAGTGGTGCAGCGAGGGGAAACAGCTAATGCAGCTGTGGTATTTGAAATAGTTTGCCATTCCGTGGACATTATATTTTACAAAGGGTTTAAATTTCAACCAGATACCTTAAGCTAATGAACAATATGCGGTTAATTTCAGTGTATTTATAAAGCCATGTCAGGGATGTGGATCTAAAAGAAAGGAAACCACACTGGAACAACAGCACTGCTTTGACATTGGATACCACCAGTTTCAAAACCAGTTGAGTACACCAAGCATTTAGCTGGTGTGAAAATTGCATGTCTTTTATACCAAGTTTAGGTTTTATACATGTGATGTGAGGGATAGAAACAGGAGTACCCAACATTTTTGTGCATACACACCGTTTATACATGAGGGGCCCCTGCCCTGTAAGGAGCCACAGCCCACAGACACAATACACTTGACCAGGGGCTAGATTCCGACTTCACCAGGACTGACTGCCACTGTGCTACACTTCACCTATTAGAACGTCTTTTCTGTTCTCTGTAACCCCAGGCGGAAAAATAGAGCAAATACTAATGCAAGTAAAGAGAGCAGGCAATAAACTTTTACTCAGTCAGTATAGATGTTAACATTCTTAAAAATTCTTAATTTGCCTTAAGCAAAAGCAAATAAAATGGTAATTGGGCTGGAAAATCAAAAGATAAAAGGTGGCTATCTGAGGGCTGTCACAGATGATGCTGGGGGGGGCACACTTGAATTTTGTGGCTTTTCAGTCTCTTAATGCTGTGTGGCTGTGTTCCTCTACTTCTCTTCCTTCCTGGTTCTTCTCTTCAATTCAGCTGATGACTTTTAAAGCTTGTCAGGACCAAAAGGGGAACACTCTGTCTAATGTCATTTGAACAGACAATATCATACCGTTCATGGCCCAGCATGTGCAAAGATAACCAATGGTTCGATCAAGAGCGTTGCTTCTGCATGTTGAAAGTGCAGAATATGATGATTCAGACTTGCCCGTTTTTAAAAAAATATAATTGTGCTGTCTCTGCTGTCGTGTCTCCTGGACTCTGAACAAATCAAATCCTTTATGTGATATCATCTACTGTTGAATTCTGCTCTGTACTTGTAATATTTCTGTTGTACTATTTTATTGTATTGAGGATGACTTGTCTTCTGATCTGTGTATTGCATTTTATTTGCCCCTGACGCCAACCTACTTGGAAAGGGGTCTCACTTTGAACTGCCCTTTTTTCCTACAAGGGTCTGTTTGGGAGTTTTCCTTGTCTTCTTAGACAGTCAAGGCTGGGGGGCTGTCAAAAAGGGATGGCCTGTTAAACCCCATTGCAGCACTGCTTTTGTGATTTTGAGCAATACAAAAATAAATTGTATTGTATTGTCTGTAAAGCTCTGACCATCTAAATCCTACTTGTCTTCAAAAGGTGTCTGTCTACTCTTCTGACTGCAAAAAAAAAAAATCCCCTCAGTGTGAAATGGCCCTCTGTCTGTGTAGACGATCTGCTCCATGGAAAGTGTGCTGAGAGTTAAATAATACAGCAATAATTGGTAAAAATGTATTAGTTTATAATCATTTGAACAAATTAAAATGTGATATAAAACACACTTTACACTCTGTCATATTTGATATAAATAATGTTTACCACTACAAAGACAAATTCCTCATCCCACATCAGTGCACTCGGCCAATAAAGAGAATTCTGGGAAGGGAGACACTTTGAGCAACTTCATCAGTGGAATGGATTGTGTAACCTGCAGCTCGTCAGCCTGTAATTAGCGGAAAGAAGAGAGCGTCAGGGAATCAATAAAATAAAGCTCAGTGCAGACTGGAAAAACGAGAACTGACACCAGAGCGCAAAGTCAAGGAATTTAACAGTAAAATGACTTCAGCTGTGTGTGTTTATATAATGGCATTTCACCTGAACAGACATCACAGTCAGGAAATACTGATGAGCTGAATCAAATTTAGGATCTGAGTGGACAGTCACAGCATTGTCTGGATTAGTGACCACGACTTGACACAAAGAACTTTCACGTGTTTGAAATCAACATGCTGAGGTTTATCTAAATTTTTCTGGGTGTGATGTGTCTGTTATTGTAGAGAGTAAATAATATATCGTTATTCGGAATACATACATTTCATGTGTGTTCTATGTCTACAATGATCTGTGTAATTGTAGAATGACAGGAAATGCGAGGCAAGAAACATTGAACACATAACTAAAACAGAACCTTTTTCATGTTATAGTACTAATGACAAAATGTTGCGTGAAAATCCAAATATCAAATAAAGACTTTCACAAAGGTACATGTTTAACAAAACAAGTACACTTTTATCTAAGAATATAAATTAAGAAAAAAATTGTGTTAGGGTACACCACTGTGTCCTAATCAAAGGCTGTGGATTCGATTCTGGTCCTTACGTTTTCACATTTTGAGTAGTGAGCTGCTATATGTATTACTATTATTGTGTAAAACATAAATTTGATTCGAGTCTGTAACGGCCAGTGTAAATTTATGGTACTTGTAAAGGTTAGTGTTTTTTTATAATTTTATTTTTATTTATTTTATTAACCTGAACAAGTATTAAGCAGCTTGGCTCATCCAAAGACTAAATCTGAATCTGAATCTTCCAAAGACTGATTGAGATCATTTATGTCAGGAATGTCTAGAGGGGGCTGGGTGGTCTTGTGGCCTGGAGCCCCTGCAGATTTTGTTTTTTCTCCAGCCATCTGGAGTGTTTTTTTGTTTTCTGTCCTCCCTGGCCATCAGATCTTACTTTTATTAGATGTTAATTAGTATTGTCTAATTTTATTTTTATATTTTGTCTTTTTTCTCTTTCTTCATCCTGTAAAGCACTACATCTTTTATATGAAAATGTGCTCTAGAAATAAATATTGTTGTTGTTCCAAGGACCTCTTCCAAACCAATCATCATTGACAAGGCCCTCACTCTTACAGCTTCCATGAAGTCCACAAACCACCCATCGATTGTTCTAGGTCCTCAAGCCCCTTTAATATGTGAGTAAAATCATTCTGTGACAATTTTCAGTTCCTTTTTTGTCTGCTCTCTTGTCCATCTCTATGTTGTATCTTCACACTGGTAATGCTCAGGCAATTCCCAATAAAAATAATCCCTCACTCCAAGTATGTCTTATTCAGCTTAACAAGCTGTCAGGGTGTATCTCTACCTACCCCTATCCAGTTGCATACTTCAGTTTCCTCTCTAAATTCAACAGCATAATTATATGCAAATGCTCATGGACATCAAATTAAATCCAATGGTCAAGGCAACACAGACACAGTTTTACTGTAATGACTGGGAATAAGGGACGATACCTTCAAGCAGTTCCTGGGTGCAGGGTGGCTGAGCCAACAAATTGGGTTGATTCTTAATGGAGGACAGAAGGAAATCAAATGTTTGTCAAACCCAAGCCCAATTGAGTATCAAAATGTACAATGGGTGGATGGACCACCTAAATACAATTACATATTTACCATATTAGCATCAGGATGGGTTTATATACTTCCTTCAACACTCCATGGTTGTCCAATGTATATGATGAAAAACTAGCAGGACGCTAATTTCAATATGTGTATGAATCGGGCCCCTGACATTTTACCTACAATGATGTGTAATCTCGCGGTGGCAGGAGATTACAGAAACTCAACACCAGGCTAGAGGCCAGAGACAAGGCCCAATATCATTGTAGGAACGTTTCGACTAAAGCTGAGAATATATGGATAATATATGCAGAAGCAGATGTTAGGAATGGTTGTGACAGAGTCCACGTTATTGAGTTTCAGAAGAGGTCTGCCTCAGAACACCTTCTGTTTCTCAGGAGTAAAGATAACCACAAGATATGGATGTTATCAACAGGCTGGTAAGTGTGGAGCTACCAGATCCTGCACAAGACCTCCACCTCCATGAGATCATAATTAAAATTATGATCACAGTCTATGTGGTCATTTGAATCCATCACCTCCATGTATGGTAAAGGGTCAATGCTCAAAAAATTTCCCAAAGGAATAAGGAGGAGAGACATCAGCCAATGTACCTGTACAGTGTGCTGTTCAAAACTGATAAATCTGGAAGAAAATCCGAAAGAAAAGGCGATTATTGTTGCTGACTGTGGCGTTGGATTGCTTTGGGGCTTCCACACACAGGACTCATTTTGAGATTATATTCTGCTTTGGCATCATTAGTAGTATTATTATTATTACTACTATTATTATTCCTTTCATATTATTATTTATAGTTATACTAATAATATATCATTACTTTGAGATTTAGTAAATGTAATTTTTCATGCAAAATAATGCAACTTTTTTTTTTAAAAATAGGGGGGGAAAAAA
>NW_024377918.1:0-14114 GCF_016835505.1 Polypterus senegalus
GACTCGGACTTCAAAATATGGTCTTGCTTCAAAGAGGCCTTCTTTACCATTAATTGCGATTATGGTGTTTCTGGCATTTTTCTTCTTTACGGTTTCCAGTTTTGTCCTGGACTGGCATAGCGTTTGATCTTAAAACACGGCCTTGCACTGAAGTTTACTATACACCAAAATGGTACAGTCATTATTAAATAACAGCCTCTGTTGCTCAGTGATTGGTTCCACAGTCATTGCAGCAGGCACTGGAGAGATGTCCTGGTACAGGGACTTTGAGATTGTGTACTGCAGGGAGCACATGTACTTTTGTGTTCGGAAGTCTTCATAGGTGAGATTTGTTTTATGGATTTCCCCTTTTACCCTTTTTGAGTAATAAGGATTTTCAGGGATCATCTTCAAGATCAGGCTTAGGTGGGGCTGCAATATCAGAGTATTCCTCATCTTCTGCACTGCTAAAATTCTGCAGTGTATACAGCATCTCTGGATAATTCCTGGTCACAAGATCAATGGTTGTTTTCAAAGACACTTTTCGAAAAGGCCATGTGATGCATATGGGAAAGTTTTGTACAATTGTACCTTTTAAAACCCAGTGACTCCACTGCAATCTCTCAGCTTTCATCATTATTGCATGACGGTTTTGGTGGGATGAATCAGGAGTAATTATGAGTCTTAGTTCATTTAATGCAAGCAATTCATGTGCTTTTTTACAGCAGATCCATCACCGATACGGGGGCGGGAAATAAGAAAGTAGAAGGGAAAATACTACCACATTAAACAGCTCTCCAGGAAGGGACTCAATGGGATTTTTTAGTTGTTTGGGAAAGGTTTAGATAGCATTTCTGAAAGCTTGTTTCTGGTAGGTTTGCTCTTCATTGTTCTTCTTCACTTTTCCTGTCTCTTCCTGGACTAGCATAGACTCTGACCTTAAAACACAGCCTTGCATCAAAGAGGTCTTCATTGGCGTTCAAGGGGATTATGGTGTTTTTGGCAGGTTTTCTTTTCATTGTTATTCATCACTTGTCACTGTTTCCAGTGTCTTCCTGGACTGGCATAGACTTTGAACTTAAAACACGGCCTTGCATCGAGGAGGCATTCTTTGGCTTTCATGGTGATGATCACTCTGAGGTAATACAGGTGATTCAAACTTGCAGCTGCTCCTCTGTCTGGAGATGATACTGTTAATTCAGGTGATTCAAACTGTAAAAGGAAAAGTTATTGTATATGCTTTATCTATATTCTATTTGTATATATATTTTTAAGGTTATTCATTTATATGCAGCAGTTTAAAGACGGGAACATCTTTAGCAACCTGTATTTCTGACAGGTTTCTTCTTCATCGTTTTCATTCCCCATTTCATTGTTTCCAGTCTCTTCCAGAACTGGCATAGACTCGGACCTCAAATCACGGCCTTGCATCGAAGAGGCCTTCTTTGGACTTTATGGTGTTTCTGGCAGTTTTTTTCTTCGTTTTCCTTCTCCTTTTTTCACTGTATCCATTCTCTTCCTGGACAGGCATAGACTGACCTCAAAACATGAACTTGCATCGAAGACACCTTCTTTGGCGTTCATAGTGATTATGCTGCTTCTGGCATGTTTCTTCTTCCTCACTATTTCTTGTCTCTGCCTAAATTGGCACAGTCACTAATTTCAACCGTGGTTGTTGTTAAAGATGATTATGTGTGTTCTGTTCATTCCTCCCACACAGCTGCTGTGCCACATAAAGCAATGTAGTCAGATCCCAGGTGGGACGTCTCAGAAAGGAACATTGCCACCCTTGCACTTGGTATCAAAAACACATCATAATGCCTGTTTGACCCTTGGTGTAAGAGTCTTGAGCCTGGTATATAAATAAAATGTATTATTATTCTTAATAATATCTTCATATATAACTCCTGTACAACCCTTTCAAGGACTGCTTGATTTGCACTTAGCATGACTTTCAGTTTGTGGTAGAATTCTGCTCATCTTTTTCTTCTCCTTTTTAATGGGGTTTTTGGTCTGATAAATGCATGCATCCCCCTGAGGCGGGAGTCAGCGTTCGTTGCAATACTTCTCTTTTTCACTGTTTCCAGTGTCTTCCTGTTCCAGGCCTTCTGCAGATGTTTAAGAACTGTCCAAACTCCCCATACTCGTTATTTGGCACCAACACTTAAAATTTTAACAACTGTAACAGCATTCGTGTGTTTAGAATATTTTATTGAATAAAGCACCAAAAGAAAGTTACAACAATACAAAAACAATTAAAATTACATGGAAATAATTAAATATTACAAAAAAATACAAAAAATAAATAAGGCACTTTTTTTCAATATTCCAATGGTGAGTTTCAAAGCCAGTCCAAGTCCATTCCTTCACCTTTGAAGGATTTCCTCCTCACCTCATAATCAAACAGATTTTCCTTGTTGGCCTCAATGTCCTTTCTGGTGATGAAGAGCACAACATCCCTCGGCCACTCTCCGGTGTCTATGTTGGTTTTCCACCCTTGCCGACCTATCCTCTTCTCAATACGATGAAGGGTAGGCTGTCTTCTGCAGAAAGATGCTGAAAAACAGGAGAGAGAGAGAAATGTTACTTTGACTCACACAATTCATGAAATAGTGTAAATTACCAATACTCTAGTTTGTTAAGAACAGAAACAATAGAAGAAAACTTCCAAAGAATGTGCTGCCACCGGAGGGCTTCCTGTTCAGCCCTCCCACGGTCATAACAACTATACAGATGATCCACAATGGTAATCATAAAATGTTCATTGAACTCAAATGCAGTAGGAAACTGTTTTGTCATTTGCCAAATACAATCAATAAACTGCAAGAAAATAGGAGACCTGTCTGCATCTGTGTGATTTTTATCTCCATGGCCAATTCTAGATGAGAATTTGTGGCCGAAACTGATCCACTCTTTTTGCACAAGGACTTCAAAGCCATATATTATTCTAAAATAGTTATCCAACATTAACATGGAAAGTGAAGTGAGTTGTGCCGTTCTATCCCAGCCATCACTGCAGTGAACAACCATTGAATCTCCAGAAGATACTTTTTCAGCTACCTGAATTGCACCTGATAAGACAAGCTTAGATATTTGCCAAAAACTGTGTTCTGATTTGTGCATTTAAAGAAAATCTACTGTAATAGATGGGCATACCAAAATGATGAAAAAAAGGTTTAATATACACAAGTTGCATATCAAAATGTTCAGCAGGATCTCCTGAGTGCAAAGATGTATGAGTCACTGCAGTAGAACCTTTATATTTTGAGAAAACTGTGTAATTTGCCAGAGTGAGTCGCTCAAGCTGTTTTCCAGGCTACGATTTTGCATCATTGACTGGAGTGACTGATGCGGAATCTTTCTTCTGTACTGGGATTTTACTACATTGACTTTAATGAGATTTACTGATGAACCTTTCGGTTTGGAGAAAATTGCATAAAGCTGTGTTCTAATTCGTATATTTAAAGTCAAGGAACATAAATGGGTCTACATAGCAAAACGATGGAAAAAAAAAAACTATAGATGCCCAAATTGTATATCAAAATTTGGGTTTCAGGGGGAGTATGGTTGCAAAGCTGAAACTTAAAGGAATTGATGGAAGCGTACCACCAGGAGTGGAGCCTGCGGCTTAATTTGACTCAACACGGGAAACCTCACCCGGCCCGGACACGGAGAGGATTGACAGATTGATAGCTCTTTTTCGATTCTGTGGGTGGTGGTGCATGGCCGTTCTTAGTTGGTGGAGCAATTTGTCTGGTTAATTCCGATAACGAATGAGACTCCCTCCTGCTAAATAGTTACGCGACCCCCGAGCGGTCGGCATCCAACTTCTTAGAGGGACAAGTGGCTTTCTGCCACGTGAGATTGAGCAATAACGGGTCTGTGATGCCCTTAGATGTCCGGGGCAGCACGCACGCTACACTGAATGGATCAACGTGTGTCTACCCGGCGCCGGCGTAAGCCGTTGAACCCCATTCGTGATGGGGACGGGGCTTGCAATTGTTCCCCACTAACGAGGAATTCCCAGTAAGTGCGGGTCATAAGCTCGCACTGATTAAGTCCATGCCCTTTGTACACACCACCCGTCGCTACTACAGATTGGATGGTTTAGTGAGGTCCTCGGATCGGCCCTGCCACGGTCGTTCGCGGTCTCTGGTGGAGCGCCGAGAAGACGATCGAACTTGACTATCTAGTGGAAGTAAAAGTCTTAACAAAGTTTCCATAGGTGAACCTGCGGAAGGATCATTACCGGTGCGTGCCAACCTGTCGTTGGACGGTTGGACCCGAAGATACCTCTCGGGCCCGCTTCCCTGTCCTATCTCCGGAGAGGCGGTGGGGTCCGGGGTGGAGGGGGTCGGAAGGGGCATCCTCCCTGGGCGTCCTTCCCCCTCCCCCCGTTCCGCCCTCCGCGCCCGACTCCGCTGTGCGTCCCGTCCCTCGCTCTCTGTGAGGTGGGGGCGCCGGCAGGGTCCTCCCCGGGGTGCGGAGCTTTGGAGCCGCCGCGGGTGCAGATCTTGGTGGTAGTAGCAAATATTCAAATGAGCGCTTTGAAGGCCGAAGTGGAGCAGGGTTCATTGTGAACAGCAGTTGAACAAGGGATGGCGGCGCCTTTCCGAATCGTGGGGCGATGGCCTCCGTCGCCCCCGGGCCCATCGAAAGGGAGTCGGGTTCAGATCCCCGAATCCGGAGTGGCAGAGACGGGCGTCCTCCCACCCTCCCCCGGCATGGGGGCGTCCAGTGCGGTGACGCAAGCGATCCCGGAGAAGCCGGCGGGAGCCCCGGGGAGAGTTCTCTTTTCTCGTTGAAGGGCAGGGCCACCCTGGAATGGGTTCGTCCCGAGAGAGGGGCCCGCGCCTTGGAAAGCGTCGCGCTTCCGGCGGCGTCCGGAGAGCTCTCGCCAGTTATTGAAAATACGGGGGAGATGGTGTAAATCTCGCGCCGGGCCATACACATATGCGCAGTAGGCCTCCAAGGTGAACAGCCTCTGGCATGTTAGAACAATGTAGGTAAAGGAAGTCGGCAAGCCGGATCCGTAACTTCGGGATAAGGATAGGGTATAAGGGCTGGGTCGGTCGGGCTGGGGTGCGAAGCGTCGCGTTCCCCGGTGGCGACTCTGGATACGCGCCGGGCCCTTCCCGTGGATCGCCTCTGCTCCGGCCGTTGCGGGGGGGCGGGGGCCTGGGGTCCGGCGCGTGGCCTCGGCCGGCGCCTAGCAGCTGGCTTAGAACTGGTGTGGACCAGGGTAATCCGACTGTTTAATTAAAACAAAGCATCGTGAAGGCCGGAGAGTGGTGTTGACACGATGTGATTTCTGCCCAGTGCTCATAATGTCAAAGTGAAGAAATTCAATGAAGCGTGGGTAAACGGCGGGAGTAACCAAGAGCTGTTGGGTCCCGGTCCAAACCGTATTCTGCCCTACCTACTATTTAGCGAAAACCATAGCCGAATTCTGGGCCATGCAGGTCAGACACAGTTGGCATCTGTGTAACACTATGAAACTTATGGAATTGACGGAAATGGAAATATAGGCTGTGGATATGCCCAGGATCCACAGTTACATGAACTTGGTGGTGAAGAGGGCACTAAACCATACTATGGTCAAAAGAGATCTTGATGGACGATGGATTCAAGACCTGATTCATATCACTGCCACACATAGATGTTGCCTGAACATATCTAACAGAAAATGGGAACCCACAGATGCCTGTGGTTACCATCAACGAAATAATCAAATAAAAGACTTAAAAAATCAAACGTGTTGTTATTAAGGGAGCGTCTCACACTTAATGCTGGTGAACCTCTCAATCCCTCTATGTCCAAGACCCAGGACATAGTTGTAAGGCCGGGGTCAACAATAAATCTATCATCCAATAGAGATATATACACATGGATGCAATATCTCTAATACCCTCCTTACCTCAGCCCAGGAGGTAAAGGTTGCAAAGATTGGGTAAAAAGGTGATCTGGTTGGACATGTCCCTAGATCACCTAAGTAGCAGGAGCTAATATAAAGATGCCACATTAGTCTCCACTACGACATGACATACGGCTTAATCCCAATCCTATAATAATATCACTATAATAATAAGAAGAATATGTGTGATAATATGTGTATTTTGCAGATTGGATTTGCTCTACGTAAACTGATATAATGGACTCCCTGTTGATCTCAATTCCAGAGGAAGTCTACTATTGAATGATCTGTGGTCAACCTGTAAGATCACTATTAAGGCTGGTCAAGCACTATAATATCAAGCATCATGAAGTTTCCATTTTCTTCAGATGCAAGAAATGTACTAAGTCAAGCCAGATATACCACTCTATTGTATGCCACCATGCAAGATGTGGTACAAGAAAGAAAAATAGTACAACAAATCACCTCAAATGCACTAAGTGCGATAACCATTTTAAAACATAAAGGGGCCTAAGCCAACATATCAGACACAGACACTTCGAGAGTGACACGGTTGTGACTGATGATATTGAACATGGGATGTCTGAATATAATACAGAGATGGAGGACTTTTCACATACTATCTCCGAACTGGAAGCGGAGGAAATTAACATGGCTTTGCCTATTCTCCGTCAAAGTATTCTAATAGATGACAGCATGAATCTTAACCTGGCGGAAGTATGGAAGGATAATTTTGAAAATCCTTCAGATCAAGAGAGGTGGTTAGAGGAAGCCACACATCTCCTACTCAAAGGATTAATGGATAATCCTGAGAATACACTGTGTGCACAATTATTAGGCAAGTGAGTATTTTGACCATATCATCATTTTTAATGCGTATATTCCAACTCCAAGCTGTATTAACTTGAATGCTTATTGGATTTAAGCACGTCAGGTGATGTGTATTTGTGTAATGAGGGAGGGTGTGGCCTAAGGAGATTAACACCCTATATCAAGGTGTGCAGAATTATTAGGCAGCTAGTTTTCCTCAGGCAAAATGGGCCAAAAAAGAGATTTAACTGACTCTGAAAAGTCAAAAATTGTAAAAAGTCTTTTTAGAGGGATGCAGCACTTTTGGAATTGCTAAGATATTGGTGTGTGATCACAGAACCATCAAACATTTTGTCGCAAATAGTCAACAGGGTCGCAAGAAACGTGTTGAGAACAAAAGATGCAAATTAGCTGCCAAAGATTTGAGAAAAATCAAACGTGAAGCTACCAGGAACCCATTATCCTCCAGTACTTTCATATTCCAGAGCTGCAACCTTCCTGGAGTGCCCAGAAGTACAAGGTGTTCAGTGCTCAAAGACATGGCCAAGGTAAAGAGGGCTGAAACCCAACCACCACTGAACAAGAAACATAAGTTGAAACGTCAAAACTGGGCCAATATCTGAAGACAGATTTTTTTTCAAAGGTTTTATGGACCGATGAGATGAGAGTGACTCTTGATGGACCAGATGGATGGACCTGTGGATCAGTAATGGGCACAGAGCTCCACTCCAACGTGGAGGTGGGGTACTGGTATGAGCTGGTATTTTTAAAGATGAGCTAGTTGGACCTTTTGCATTGAAGATGAACTCAAAATCAACTCCCAAACCTACTGCCAGTTTTTCGAAGACACTTTCTTCAAACAGTGATACAGGAAAAAGACCATGATTTTATGCAGGCCAATGCTCCATCACTTGCATCGAAGTTCTCCACTGCGTGGCCAGCCAGTAAAGGCCTTAAAGATGAAGGAATAATGACATGGCCCCCTTCCTCATCTGACCTAAACCCTATCGAGAACTTGTGGGCACTTCTTAAACGCTAGATTTATGGGGGAGAAAAACAATCCACCTCTCTGAAGAGTGTCTGGGAGGCTGTAGTCACTGCTCCACAAAAAGCTGATCGTCAACAGATCAAGAAACTGACAGACTCTATGAATGGAAAGGCTTATTACTGTTATTGGAAAGAAGGGTGGCTATATTGGTCATTGATTGATTGATTTATTTTTTTTGAAATGTCAGAGATGTTTATTTGTAAATTTTGAGGTGTTTGTTTATTATTCTCACTATAACAGATGAAAATAAACAAGTGAGATGGGAAAATGTTCATTTTTCCTTTAGTTGCAAAATAAATCTGCACACTAATAGTTGCCTAATAATTGTGCGCACATATGTATTCCCCTGATGTTGTTCACACTCACATTTCCGTTGTGAAACATTCAGGTTTCAGGTTTATCAACATTTTGGATTGACTGATAGCACTGTGTTTGTTCCATATTAAAATTAATCCTCAAAAATACAACTTGCCTAATAATTCTGCACTCCCTGTACGAAAATGAACAAGCCCAGGTCCACTCCTACCCAAGCCAAGAAAATACCAAAGAGAATCTTAAAGAAATATCTCTATAAGAGGACACAAACCTTATATCAGAAGGACAGAGGACACCTGGCATCAGAGATATTAGATGGTATATCCGGAGTGAAATGCAACATCCATCTGGATGAGATATATAACCATTTGAATGGTATCTGGGGCGTAAAGGATGAGTCGGTTTATAATTCCTTTTTTATTCCGGCTAACTCCATTGAAAACATGGCCTTTATAACTCCTATTTCTAAAATGGAAGTTGCAGCTGCCATCAAACATATCAAGAATGATTCGGCGGCAGGCCCTGACAGGATAAACAAAGGCAATTTATTGGCCTTAACAAATGGGAACACAACTTTAACAAAAGTGTACAATCTATGGCTGTTGGCTGTAGCTATTCCCTTGGCCTTTAAAAAGGCCAGGACAGTTCTCCTGCCCAAATCTCTAGACAGTCAAAAGCTCAAAAACATTAATAACTGGCGACCAATCACGATTGGGTCGATAATAACAAGAATCTTTTCCAAAATACTATACTTGAGAATGAAAGAAAGGATTCATTTGAGTCCCAGACAAAAAGGCTTTATGGACACAGCAGGATGTGTTGAGAACATCCAGATATTGCAAGGGCTTATTGATGAGCATAAAAGGAAACACCACTCCCTTGGTATGGTGTTCATTGACTTTGAAAAAGCATTCGATACTATGACACATAAATACCCTTTTAGACTCCTACGTATCATGAAACTTGATGGACACATTTCATCATTGTTCAGGGATATGTACAACGGAGCATCCACATCAGTGGAAAATCATGAAGGGAGCTCAGAAGACATAAGTATCAAGAGAGGTGTTAAACAAGGAGACGCCATGTCCCCGCTATTTTTCAATATAGCGATTGACCACAAGTTGGAAACAGAAGGCAAAGGAACTATGCTTGGCGGAGCAAGCATTACTACATTGGCCTTCGCTGATGACCTGGTCATCGTAAGCAATACCTGGGGCGGTATGAGATGAAATCTCAGCATTCTGAGAGAATTTTGCAAGGGATCTGGACTAAGACTCCAACCAGCAAAATGCAAAGGTTTCTTCCTCACATGGAAGAACCACAAGATGAAAGTTAAAAAGACTAATCTTTGGAGATTGGAAGGCATGGAAGTAAAGAGAAATTCCTCCAAGAATCCAGTAACATACCTTTGTATTAAGGTGGAACAAAGGAAAGGTGTATTTATGGAAGACCCCATACCAGATATGGTCAAATGGAGTCATAATATTGGCAAAGCAGCACTTAAGCCTGTCCAAAAGGTTAATATCCTTAACCAATACGCAATTCCGTGTATCATTTATTCCTTAACCAATACCAAGTTGAACCTGATGGTCATAAGGAAATTGGACACTCTTATCAGAAAGACTGTTAAGAAGTGGTTGCATCTTCCCATATGCACCACTAATGGAATTTTATATTCTAGAAATATTAATGGAGGTTTAAGTATAATTAAACTGGAAGCCATTATTTTGAAATCCTCCTTTAAGATTCTTGGGAAAATGGTATAACTGATGACCCTATACTTAAAGAAATCTATTGTATTAATAAGATACCAAATCAATTACAAAATATATGGAAATTAATGGGTGGTCAAAGCACCAACTGTATGGATAATGATGCCATTTAAAGACTATTTGATAATCCATTATCATTAGATGTCCCAGCCAAACTCAGTGACTGGAGACAATCAGAATTTGAGACTTGGAAAAGACTACCGTTGCAAGGCCAAGGAGTTAATCTCTTTGAAAAAGATAAAGTGAGCAATCACTGGATTACAAATAATAAATGGATGAAGCAAGGCCAGTATATTGCGGCTCTTCAGATCCGAGCCAATGTCTTTCCAACACAAGAGGTTATCTACAGAGGCAGACAGGAGCCCTCATATTGCAGGAAATGCAAGATAGCATCTGAAACACTTTCACATGTACTTGGTCAATGCCCAGCAGTACAGAAGCAAAAAATATCGAGACATCATAAGCTATGCGATGTGCTCAAAACTGAATGTGAAGCACTGAAGTGGTTAGTATACAAAGAACAAACGATTAAACTAAAAGATGGCAAATCTCTAAGACCTGATCTAATAATGATCAAAAATGAAAAAGCCATCGTTATTGATGTAACAGTGAGATATGAATTCAATTTGGAGGAAGCTGTAAAAGCCAAAATCTCCAAAGAATCAAAATATAAAGTCATATCTCAATCTGATAAGGACCTATTTGATGTCCATGAAATTCAGACATTTGGCTTTGTAATAGGTGCCAGGGGTAAATGGTTCGATTTCAATAACGAATCATTACAGTCGATTGGACTCTCTGCATCTAGGATTCTCTCCTTCGCTAGACTCATGAGTAGGAGAGGTCTACTCCACTCTTTGGACATTCTCACGGCATTCTCTAAATGAGTCTGGTTAAGGTACAGGGTCATACAATTTGCCATAATTGGATTTTGTAAATAGTTGAGTATTTGATTTAATTAGTAATTGGCATGTTTTCCCATACATGTCCAGTATGACACAATTAACCATAACTCGTATTACAATAATCCATATACAACATGTCCAAGTGACGACTAGCACTCATACACACCAAAACAAAAATATAAGCATCTAAATAAGATATCAAAATGAAAGGCCTATTCCAATATCGATATGATCTTAACCATATCATAAAAAGGATTGGGACAGGAATAGCTCCATAACAAGCTCCTGATATAGGTCTTTTTGACCGCTGACTGCTGGGCCCGTCCATGGTTGTGGATTCCTGAATACCTCCCTGGCTGCGTACCATTGAGTGCCTCCCTGGCCGCGTACCAAACATCTGTGGGAATCTTGTAATGATTACTTCCCCCAAGCCAATACCTAGGCGGCTATGCTCCTCTGGACACAATGGGGTCCATGCAACTTCCCTTAGATGATCGAGGACTAGGTTAGTGCGAAGGCCAACCTGAGGGGCACGATTGACGAGCAATATTCTAAATAACTCGGAAAAGGCTTCACCACGAAGCTCTTAACTAGCCAAATGCCTTGTCATCTAATTAGTGACGTGCATGAATGGATGAACGAGATTCCCACTGTCCCTACCTACTATCTAGCGAAACTACAGCCAAGGGAACGGGCTTGGCAGAATCAGCGGAGAAAGAAGACCCTGTGGAGAACAACTCAGTGCCGAGGCTGAGGAGGTAGAGAAGACAAAAGGTGGCTAAAGGCTTCAGTCGCATAAATCAAAGAACAAAACGCCGATGGATGAGCAGGTGGCACTCAGTCCTTGCTGAGCACTATGGGGGCAACACCAGCAGCGACGGTGCAAATAATTAGGAGATGCTAACTTGTGCAACGTGGGAATGTGTCATGTAAAATGCTACCAATTATAGCAACAATTATTTTCCTGATTAATTTTTTTTCCCCCAAAATCTCCAAATATTTGACCTAGTTGTCTAGTAGGTATAGGCTACGTAGCTGATGTGTATATATGTTTTTGTGCCAAATTGACAATGTATGTAATAAAAGATAAGGCTGATATTATCATTAAAACATTTACAACTGATGATTTCGTACATATCAAGCCCTGAAGACGTGAGGCATTTGCTAACCGGTCTAACCTGCGGGCTCAATTGGACATCAAAAAGTACCAGTGCACAAAGTGCTCTCAGACCTTTAGCCGCATGTCCCTTTTACACACTCGACACACACAGGCAGAGCGAGAGAGAGCTGGACGTATAAGACATCTCAGGGTGTGCAGGTAAAACGCTACAAAACTCTGCCAGAAATGGTCCAACTGTACTTGCAACCTTGTGGCATGAAGACATAAAGAAGCAGTGAAGTGGGGCTTGAGATTTGAGGTAGACACATTGCATTTTGTGATTTAAAATCATACCACATTAAGTGTCACCTAAGCACTGAAGCAACAACAACATTTATTTATATAGCACATTTTCAAGAAACAGCTTAAACTCTAGAACACCTGCATAAGTGTTGCTACCACACCAATTGTATATCCAAATTTGTGTTCTGGGGTACAAAGGGGTACAGGGTACAAAACATCTACTTTCCAGATGTTCATTCAAGTTTCATGTGCTACGAAAGTTGTCTTCACAAACCACAAGGGCTAGTTTATTTATGGGAACAGGTTTGCCGATGAGAACTTCAACCCAAAGTGCTCCCTTGGTTGTCTGAGATGCTAACTTGTCAACTTCTTTTCGGACTTGGGGGTGGGGAAGTAAGGGGGCTGTGACAGTATGACACAAGAGTCAAGGTCATCAACAGGGAACATCAACAGTCCTTATGATGGATACAGACATGATATGCTACCTGCTAACATGCTACAGGTACAAAGATATTACTTTGGTGCTCATACATATAAACTGTTGTTAAAACCTGCAGTGTACATCCACACAAACTGGACAAGACATGGTGGCACCGTATTATCTTCATCTTACAATGCTTAGAACCACTAAGTAAAGTACCTGAACAAAGATGTGTGACATTGAGTAACTGAGTGATAAGTAGAAAAGAACGCTTTTTGGTACAAAAAAAAACATGCTGGTAACAAACCTGAAAAGAACCTGAAACTAATGCTGAAGGTAAATGACGTCAGGGCACCACCAGGAGTGTCTACCTGGCGCCGAGAGACAAGGGTGCAAAATGATGTCAGGTGTCGTGGCAGTGTGTAATAAGTACAGGAATCCAGTTATGAAACTGAAAGATCTGAAGCCGAAAGGAATTGACGAGAGGGCACCACCAGGAGTGTCTACCTGGTGCTGAGAGGCAAGGGTGCAAAATGATGTCAGGAGTCTTGGCGGCGTGTAATAAGCACAGGTATCCAGTTTGGAATCCGCATGCCATGGGGGAATAAATGAAGTAAAATGACATCTCAGGGTGTGCATGTAAAATGCTACAAAACTCTGCCAGAATTGTACCAAACTATACTTGCAACCTTGTGGCATGAAGACATCAAGAAGCAGTGAAGTGGGGCTTGAGATTTGAGGTAGACAGTGTACAGAATGAGGTAGACTGTGTACAGCAGAAGCTGAAGATACTAGAGATATATAACATAAAAAAAGCTTTTAGGTGACGACTCATTCGAATGTCTGTCCTATCAACTGTCGATGGTACTTTCTGTGCCCACCATGGTGACCAAGGGTAACGGGGAATCAGGAATTAAGACATCAAAAAGCAGTGAAGTGGGACGCAGCTGTTAAAGGGTTAGGAGGGATTGTGAGTCCAAGGCTGTCTGAGAGGTAATTAAAAATTTTTTCCAGAATAATGTTAATTTGGTGCAGGCCCAGAACATGTGAACCAGTGAGGCTGTGACTTGGCTGCAACTTTGGCAGGTTGGATCATGCCCTGGAAACATTTTGGAGAGTTTTAGTAGAGACAGATGTGCTCGATATATAATTTTAAGTTGTATAATTGTATGCTTTGCATATGGAGCTCGAGTGAATTCTCTGCATTGCTACTTTCCACTCCTTTTCTAATATATTAATTGAGAGATCATTTTCACAGTGTCCTCTTGGATCTTTGAAAGGAAGGGATTGTAAAATGATTTTATATATTGTAGAGATGGAGTCTAATTCCTTAAAATTGAGCAATATTTTTTCCAGCGTGGATGAGGGTGCAAGATGAGGAAAATCTGGAAGGTTCTGTTTAACAAAGTTCCTGATTTGAAGATAGTGAAAGAAATTTGTAGCTGGAATGTTAAATTTGGAATGTAATTGTTCATAGGATGCAAAGACGTTGTCTATATAAAGATCTCTAAGCAAGTTAATTCCAAATTTTTCCAGATATTAAAA
>NW_024377919.1:0-11379 GCF_016835505.1 Polypterus senegalus
TATATATATATATATATATATATATATACACATATATATATACATATATATATATATATATATATATACACATATACACACATACATATATATACATACTGTATATACAACATATACATATCTACATATATACTGTATATACACATATATATACAAATCTACATATATATATCTACATATATATATATTAGGGTGGGACTCGATTAAAAAATTAATCCAATTAATTAGAGGCTGTGTAAGAATTAATCTTGATTAATCGTATGTAATCGACGTAAATTTGCCCCAAATCGCAAATGTTTGTTTTTTTTTTTTATTTAAAACGGTTTTAGTGGGCGACAGAATCAAATAATAGACATGGACATGAATATTGTAAACTGAAGCTGTTTTAATTTCTGAAAAAAGCTTTAAACTGCATTTGAATTCAAAACAGAAACAAAAATATCATCCCTGGTTAAAATTGGGCAGACTTAAAAATAAAGTGGTAGTTTAAGTACTTTAAGTACATTTTCAGAATAGTATTGTCTTTAAATAATAATAACCAAAATTTCAACATAAAGTGCAGTTTTCTTCTTAAAAAATAAGTCAGAAACATAAAAGGTAATTTGACCAGCTTACTCTTTAAACTCTGAGTAACATTAGCCAAAATTATTTTGTACATTAGGCTAAAACAGTGTGATCATTGAACATTTTGTAATTAGATGTATTTAGAATTACTAACGGTCACGGAAGTCCAATGATCCCCAGTAAGAGCCACAAAGTCCGCTTTCTGTAATGCATCTAATTTTGCTTGCTTTTCAGTGTGCACAAAACCATGCTTTTATCAAGGCTTCCGGGTAGTCGAAATGATCAGTCGTAGGAACGCGCTTTATTCCGACTCTAACATTTTTGTAGCTGTGATGTGTGCATCAGTGTAATGGATGTACCAGGAAATCATGCATTGACAAAAGTTCCGTTTGCTTGGAATTGAAAGTGTGATTAAATGCGTTATTTTTAGCGTTATGAGTACATGCATGAAGCTTCTCAGCTGTGCTTGTGCTAAGAAAGGGAAAATTTTAAAATAACGTAACATGATTCTGCGTTAACCTAATATTTTTCATACGTCCCAAACCAAGGAGATGCTGAAGGTAAAATGAATCGGTAGTGTACATAGTCAGTACACCCCTCTCGGAATCAACCTCGAATCGGCGTTAGAGGCTTAAGACTCTACAATTGTGCCACAGCGTGTGGCTTGTCTATGCTAAAGTATGTATTGTAGATCGGGGTATATACTGTATATACATTTATATATATATACCCGTGTACAGTGGAGAAGTAGAAGTTATGAAAAGAAAAGGGAACATTTTAAAAATAACGTAACATGATTGTCAATATACAGTAATTGTTTTGTGAGTGTTATTGAATGTTGCTGTCATCAAGGATTTGATTATCATTATTTCTTTCAATCAGGCTCGTATTTGTAGGATGTGTTCAAGTTACATTCCGTGTTTGTCAATCGTTGTAAAGATAAGAGGTTTCATTCATCGATTAGTTCCTTACTGCATCAATAAACAGCTCGTCTTCCTTTTATCTGTGATGTGACAAACTGCATGCACGGGTTTTTTTTACACTGTCTTCCTTTAGCAGGGACATTCACTTTTTCCACCGTGTGCTTTGTTTCGCAGTAGCTGCACTTATGAATATGATTGTATGTATAAGGCGCTTCATATTTTTTGCTGCCTTCTCAATTGTGTAATTCGGTTTTTGTTCAGCACTCTTTGGAACTGTTGCTTTTTGTCTGTGCACTGCGTCAGTTCACGTGAGCCGCTTGGTGTTCTTGCATCGAAGGTTCCCAGCTGTACTGGTGCCATCTCATGTAATGTCAGCTAAGACCCGCACTTAAAAGTTTCTCTCGCAGTTTCAATGAGTTTGTGCCAAACACCACCCTGACCATCTCATCTTCCTCTGCATAAGCACAGTCCTTCACCCGTGAACATTTACGGCAGTGTTTGTATTGGATTGCCGCTGATGGACGGCCTTATATGGGCAGGCACTAAATTACAAACGCTAGTGGCAGCCTGTCTATGAACTTAATTTAATATAAACTTACGGTTCACGTGCTTTGTTTCCACATATGCATCATTTGCTTCATAATGTTTTTCTGCCTTCTCAATTGTGAAATGGCGTTTTGTGCTCATCGCTGGAGTTCTTCCTTGTTCTCTACGCACTTACGTAGGGAGGCGTGATGATGTCACACTAAACTCCACCTCCCCGACCATCTCCAACTCAAGACTCCATTACATTATATGGGAAAAATAGCTTCCAGTTATGACCCTTATGCGTAGAATTTCGAAATGAAACCTGCCCAACTTTTGTAAGTAAGCTGTAAGGAATAAGCCTGCCAAATTTCAGCCTTCTACCTACACGGGAAGTTGGAGAATTAGTGATGAGTCAGTGAGTGAGTGAGTGAGTGAGTCAGTGAGTGAGTGAGTGAGTGAGTGAGTGAGGGCTTTGCCTTTTATTAGTATAGATTGTAACCTCAGATCCTCAAATGAGTGTCTCCTTAGAATTCCAAGAACAAAACTTAAAAGTGGTGTAGGCGCCTTCTGCTGCTATGCACCTAAAATCTGGAATAGCCTGCCAATAGGAATTCACCAGGCTGATACAGTAGAGCACTTTAAAACACTGCTGAAAACACATTACTTTAACATGGCCTTTTATAACTTCACTTTAACTTAATCCTGATACTCTGTATGTTCAATTCATCATAATAACTATTCATGGTGGCTCTAAAATCCGTACTGACCCTACTCTCTCTTCTGTTTCTTTTTCCGGTTTCTCTGTGGTGGCGGCCTGCGCCACCACCACCTACTCAAAGCATCATGATTCCCCAGCATTGATGGACTAAAAGCCAGAAGTCCACATGATCATCATCATCATCATCATCATCAAGTCCTTCCCGTGAGAACCCTAAATCCAAAGAGGACTGTTTCATTTATGTTAGGTAGAATGCTCAGAGGGGACTGGGTGGTCTCATGGTCTGAAATCCCTGCAGATTTTATTTTTTTCTCCAGCTGTCTGGAGTTTTTGTTTTTCTGTCCCCTCTGGCCATCGGACCTTACTCTTATTCTATGTTAATTCATGTTGACTTATTTTATTTTCTTATTGTGTCTTTTATTTTTCTATTCTTTATTATGTAAAGCACTTTGAGCTACTGTTTGTATGAAAATGTGCTATAGAAATAAATGTTGTTGTAGCTGCATCTGTGGAGCAAGCAGTGAATATCGCTATCTTTGAAATATATTTGAGTACCCAGAAGAGTTTATAACAAACAATCCTGTCCCAAAACGGCTTCTGATTGCTGTGCATGTTCAAAACTAATTTTATGTTCAAGTTATGACAAGTCAAATTATTCTTCTCTTCTATAAATACCCTCCAAACATGTGATCTTAGCATCTGCTGCAGCATATTGATTGTCCTTGGCTGTGCTTTATTCTTTACTAGAAAATGAAATTCCTCAAATCCTGTGCTGTTTGATCCTAAGGAGATTTCCAGGAGTTGGAGGATGTACTTCTCCAATCGGTCATCCTTAGTGTCCATTCCCTCATTATTTGTAGACAGCCTTGCAGCATCGTAAACAAAGAGTAACCCTCTCGTATGGAAATCGTTTAAGTTTTATTAATGAAACCTTAGGAGTCTTTAACATAACATTGAGGTTTTGTTGCAAACTGATTTAGGTGGAAATCCCAAAATTCTGCTACAGCCCACGTTTCACTTGCACAGTCAGAGACAATACTGTACAATGGGTGCCCCCGTAGGGATGTAGCGTACCACCCAAGTCGCTGGAGCAGTGCGTAGAAACCTGCAGGTCTGGGGTTGTTTGGGCCTATTAAGAACCGAGAATCGCCATTCTCATAATGTCACCAAACTTCTGGCGCTGCCATGAGTCGCCTGCCTGTAACAGCGGCTCCAGTGTTTGTCTGTCTTCGTTCTTATTTATCAGTTTCATTTTTTTTTAGTTTTTCAACCCTGACTACTCACTTATCGTTTATCCCCACAGGAAACAGCAGCCTTTGAGTTTGTCTATCAGGCTGCAGTTTTCAGTTAAACGACAGATTCTTGCTCTCCATTTGGACAAGTGGATTATAAAACTTTCTGTTCTGTTAAAGTTGGAATTACCCAATATAGTAATTGAGAGCGGTACTGTTAAGGACCAATTTAACCTTTTGGGCTGTTTTTGGAGAACTCTTGCTAACAAAATATCTTTAAGTATTGTTGGCAGTACCGCTATTCGGTCCTTCTGTGTGTTTATCTAAATCATTTATGAGGAGAATGAAAATCCTGTTTCTGAAGAGTTTAGGGGGAGTATTGACAGGTACATTTTGATTGTAATTGTTTGGAGGACATTTTCACCGCTCTCATAAAGAAGGTACAGATTGTGTATCTCGGAGGACCACCTGCTCACGTGGGCCACTTTCATTTGGTCTCTTTGACGTTCTTCTTGCAATTCCTGTTCTAGTGTTTTTAGCAGAAATCTCAATATATAACTGTCCCCTTCTTCATAAAGGTCATCCTTCTTTGGAGTACAAGTCTAGAGTTCATCTGTGACCCTTCAGGATCGTCTCTTTGAAGAGGAGCTTCATACTCTTAAGGCTGTGATACCAGAATTGTCTCTAATTACAGAGGATTACTTAAGTCACCTCTGTGCTGAAGACATCTGCAGAGTAATTTGAATTGTCATGTTAGCCATGTCTAACAAGCACACAAGGGCTGTCTTTAAATACACGAGTAATGCAACGTGATGTCTGTACTCTGCCATAAGCCTAGCTAAACTCAGAAGTCTGTTAACTCTATGCAGTGTTTTAAGTCTGGACTCAAAGACTTCTCGCCTGAAGATGAAGATGGCCACGTGTCACTCTCTATCCAGAGGTAGGACAGAGCCTTCATCTGAGATTGTTGAACACAAGTCAGACCCTCTAAACTGAAATATAAAAGAGAATCACTTAAAGACATTATGGACATATTTAAAATGTCCTGACAGATGACAATGACTTAGACTACCGACTAATACAAAATGTTGTAAAACAACTGTGTGTGTGCTGCAGTAAAGCTGAAGTATGTGACCTACTGTAGCTGCCTTTACACTGGATGCCAACAAACTAAGCCAAAGTCAAGATCAGGCTTTGAACCCAAGCACTGTGCCTGACCCAAGGTTCTTGAGCTGTGATTGTGATTTGATCTGACCAGGAGGACCACTAAGAAGTGGTGGAAAGATTCAGATTATGAAAGGAAAAGTCACAATGGAGAAATGCTCTATGACAAACAAGTCAACGTTCAGGATATCAAAAATGTCTCAAAAGTATTCAGCTGACTTGTGTTGTCCAAGTGTTGTGAAATAAAAAGGATTTCCACCACAAACAAACAGTTAGGGAACGCGTCCCGTATATATCGTCCAGCGGACAAAACAACGAAAATAGTCGTAAAAACAATCAAAATACTTCGAAAAAGCAATTGACAAATGGAAACAGGGAAATGGAATTTTTATACAGAAACAAGATGGCTGGAGGAAATGATGTGGCAGACGATAACGTTGTAACGGGTGAATGGAAGTGACGTCATCACTGGGATTGAATGTAGAAGTGACGTTGGGTGGCCATCTTTCGAATCCGGAAGTTGGGGTGGTGAGTGTATTGGGCTATTTTTCTTCTTTTGGTCTGATGAAAAAGAGAGAAAGGCGTTAGTCCAATAAATCTACCCATCATTTCACAATGTTTCACTCACCTCAGGTCTTGCACGTGTGTGACACAAGTAAATAAGTCCACTTCCAGTGGCCCTTTCCCAGACTACATAAGAGTCTTAACAACTGAAGCTCTTCTAAACGGTAACAAATGTAACGAAGGCTTTATCTACTTTATCAGTATGCTGCTGCTGCAGTATGTGAATTATCTTTCTATCTATTGTGAACATTGCCCCGGACACAGACAGGCTGACACACTCAAGTCACCCATCACACGTTTATTTTTCATCTCTAATTTACAGTTCTGCTCACCAATCCCCAATACCCCTCAGTCCAGGCCAATCCAATGCCTTCTCTTTCTTCTTCTCTTTCTTCTTTTCTTCTCTCTCTCTTTTCTTCAGACCGCCTCCTGCCTTCTCCAGACCTTGTCACTCTTCCACCCGACTCTTGTCCCTTCTGCAGGGAGGCGGCCCCTTTAAATAAGCACCCGGATATGCTCCAGGTGTGTTCCCGGCAATCTCCCACCGACACGCCCCAGTGTGGCGGAAGTGCCGGTTGTCTCCTTAAAAGCACTCCGGGTGTCCCCGTTTTCTCTTCCTCCCAGCACTTCCGGGTGTGGCGGAAGTGCTGAGGTCTAGGGTCTTCCTGGTATTGGGGTCCCCCTGGCAGTAACCCCGAGTCCCTACAGGGTCGAGCTTCCTAGCTCTTTACCCGAGGCCTCTAGGGCGGTCGCTCCCTCGAGGTCTGGAGGATGCACCAGCCCTCCTCCTGTCTTCTCAGGCGACCCGGCTGGGTACCACCTCCATCCGGTTGTGACACTGCCCCACCACCAGCGAAGCACACGCCGGTCGGAGCGACACGTCCCGTGAGGGCAATTCTTCCCCGAATGGGTCCTACTACATATCCAGAGTCCAAGCCGGCACCTAGACGCGTACCACTTGGCACCCTCTGAGGTTTCTTGCCCCTTTGGAGTGAGCTGCTCATGCCTCCGTAGCCCCCGCCAGCAGTGGGGCTGCCTCATTGCCAGCTAAGAATTCTTCAGTGAAGTGTCCCGTACTGTGAGGGCAGGTTCCTAATGAAGCGGGCCCTTCTGCTCATCCAGGGTCCAGTCCTGTAACAAACAGAAGCAAGGGGGCAGAGCTGCTGCCTGGACACCCTTCCTTGGCATCCCTCTGTGCCACACACTGGCAGCGCCCACCCTCCGACCAGCAACCCGGCACTTGCCTGTTTGGCACCCCCTCCATGGGTTCCGTGCCCATCTGATTGGCTCCGACGGGTTCGCTCTCACTGTCGTCTCCCCCACCCGACTCCAGGACTTTTTGCTGCCACCGTGAGAGTGACTTTCCTATTGGGGGAATGGCACTCTCCCTTCGATTCCCCCTTTTATTCTGGGACGCTATAATGGCTTGAGTCTGCCTATGGGAAAGGGACGGACCCTGTCCGGTTTGCGTCCCTATAGAGCAACGGGAGACTGTTGCAGGCTTGGGGCGTAGGGCGGTAGGACCCAGGGCACTCATCAGCCCGTGTCCTGCCAATCTTCTCGCTGTCTTTCCCCTCCCCTTGCACACAGAACTCACCATCGCATGCAGTGTCGGATAACCCCCTACTTGATACCGTTCATTCGGATCACGGCTGAGTTCGGTGGGTTCTCCTTTATGCTGTACGGAGTCAATTCTACTCACCGTCTCCGCGGAACCAGTCGCGTTCTGAAGTCACTCACGCGCCCGTCTCCTTCAGATTGTGCAGTTCAGTACGGATGGCACCTAGCACCTGCATTATCGACAAGCACAGAAAGTCAGTCGATGATTGATCTACCTGGTTGTCAGTCTTCGCCGACTGCTTTCTGTGAGGTTTCTCCAGACCTTGTCACTCTTCCATCCGACTCTTGTCCCTTACGCAGGGAGGCGGCCCCTTTAAATAAGCACACGGATGTGCTCCAGGTGTGTTCCCGGCAATCTCCCACCGACACCCCCCAGAGTGGCGGAAGTGCCGGCTGTCTCCTTGAAAGCACTCCGGGTGTCCCCGTTTTCCCTTCCCCCTGTGGCGGAAGTGCTGAGGTCTAGGGTCTTCCTGGTATTGGGGTCCCCCTGGCGGTAACCCCGAGTCCCTACAGGGTCGCTTCCCAGCTCTTTACCCGAGGCCTCCAGGGTGGTCGCCCCCTCGCAGTCTGGAGGATGCACCAGCCCTCCTCCTGTCTTCTCAGGCGTCCCGGCTGGGTACCACCTCCATCTGGTTGTGATCTATCTATCTATCTATCTATCTATCTATCTATCTATCTATCTATCTATCTATCTATCTATCTATCTACTGTTGGGCAATTTCATCTTGTTATAGAAGCGTATAACATGTTATAAACTTTTCTTTAGCAAGGGAAATAAATTAACTGCATAGTAACTACTTGACTACATTCCACCCTACCTAAAATCATCAACCATTATTATTATTCTGGAGAGCTTGAATGATTATAAACCGGTGTCACTCACGCCTGTGTAATGAAGTGCTACGAGAGACTGGACTTACAGCACATTAAATCCTGCCATCCACCCTCTTTCGACCAGCATCAGTTTGCTTACAGATCAAACAGGGGTCCACAGAAGATGTCATTGCTTACCTTTCCACATATTGCACTGAGCCAGTAGACAAAAGATGGAGGTGTGTAAGGCCTCTCTTAAGTCGATTACAGTCCATCATTTAACACTAGAATTACCAGAGCCTACGAAAAACTTCGTAATTCCGTCCCACCTTAAACTGCTTCTTAAATCCCTTCACACCTCTCCGCCAGCGTCCTTTGTCTTCTAAATGTGCTGATAAAGAGAAGCTAGGAGCAGCCGGCTATTCCATCCCCCCACCAATTTAGAAGCGTGACTAACTTCTCAGCTCATGCCTTGATTGAGTATCTGGGAGTGAAGTGGAGTTTTAGAGTGGAAATAATAGATCGTTATTTGGAACACACGCATTTCATGTCTGTTCCGTTTTCTACAGTAATCTGTGTCAACACATTGTTAAAACAGAAACGTTTTTTATATTCTAGTAGTAGATGACAAAATGTAGGCATAAACTATATGAAGCCTGAAGTCCAAATAGCAAAGAAACATTTTCACAAGAATAACACAATTCATGCTTTTTATTCAAAAATATAACTGCAGAAAAAAAAGCTGCCTTAACATGCGACATTGACAGCAGTTCATTGTAACTGACTCTGTGGTTCAATAGACTCAGCCCCTGCTTGGGAATCAAGAGGTTGTGAGTTTGATCCTGCGCCCCTCCCTTTTGAGAAGTAAACTGCTCTTAGTCTTACTGTTTTAGAATAAAAACATACATTTGATTTCAGTCTGTAACAGCCGGTGTAATTTATGATCCTTATAAAGGTTAGCTTTTTTTTTTTTTAATTCACTTTTCACTCTCTCTGTCGCGTTCAGAATCAATCCATACAACCCCATCTGACACGGCTGTTTCACATAAAGACGCTAATAGCTCTGCAGTGTACCAGCGCTGCATACTAACGCTAAACACCTCGGGGTTCTGACACAAACACTGGGTGAAGCTGCCTTCTTCGATATCTCACCATCACTTGATTTTCTTTTTTCAGTTTTATTGAGTGTTCCTGCCAGTCCCCGCATGTTGTTGTATGCTGTTTCTTTTGTACTCCAGGACATGCAGTGGAGAGAATGGTAAAGACCAGTAACTTCGGCGCTATATACAATCATTAGACACTCCCCATCTGCCCGTTGTTTTGTTATACTTTTCAATACTTTTATACTGCTCAAACAGGCATGCTCAAAAATACCGTGTAATGCCACGAAAAGTGCACGCAGACACTTCATTTCGCAAACAAAACAAGTGGGAGGAAGGGTGGCAACACGTGGGAAGAAGGGTGGCAACACGTCTGGGAGTAGGGGATTGATTTGTATACTGATTATTAGTGATTTGCTTATTGTATGAATATAGTGGGGTGTAGGGTGCTTTGTGCACTGGATTATTGTAATAAATCCAAACTTTGGACTTTTACCTGCTGTCTGGAGTCAACTCTGAGGATTCAAATGAAAGTGCCCCCATCCATACACAGTGGCGTGAGTCGACAGGATTCTCTGGCTGTCGAGGACCTAGAAAAAAATTTCTGTGGAACGAGACCCCCAGGACAGCGTCTGAACATGCAGGCCAAATCGCCTGAACCCTCATTCACCCATACCAAGTCCATCATGGGAAGAAAGAAGAAGCAGAGTGGCAGCAGAGTAGATCCACTCACCATGGCTGACACCCGGAGGGGTTACAGAGCTGCTGCTAGCCGTGGGAGAGGCCTCCGGACGAAGATAACTACACCGAGGTATGTGCCGACGTATTTAACAAACATATATTTAAAACATCTCATTTAGTTCCATGCACATACCTCAGAGAATGTCATCCGGAGACTCTGCGGGAGGCAGAAAACTCTTAGTCAAGCTGGTGGGGAAAACAAAGGACTTCCACAAGTTGGGTGCTGATGTAGAACACGTGGTCTGCCCAGAGGAGCTGTTGGAAAGAAAACAGTCAGCACAACGCTGCAGTTGGCTTTGCCCATAAGACGACGGACCTGAGCTTTCTGAAGGGTTAGGGAGAGGTGAGTGAAGCACTGCTTACCCCGCAAGATGGTAATGAGGGCCAGGAAGTGGCTGGTCGATCAGCCGACAAATTATTACAGGCGAATCGCAGTCAGCTAAAGATGGCGGCTCGGTCCTCTGCCACGGAAAACTTCAAATCCCAGGTACCTTTGTGGCTCCCGTCAGAGCACGTGCCTGGAACAGGCGTGCTAATTGGCTCCCAGTCGGAGTGTAAGACTAGTGTTGGCCTGAGCCTACTTCCGGCTGAAAAATATAACAGTATGGACGTGCGGGAAATCGAGAGGCTGATCGAGTCCGTGCAAAGTGTTTTTCAGGTGCTGAAGGTGGTCAAAGAGGTTATAAAGGACCTGGGAGCGACGTCCGAAGCACCATTAAGGAACTTGGAGGAGTACCTACGGCGGATCAGTTGGGAGCCTGCAATATTAAAGAATACGACTGTACAGGTAAGAGAGCCCCGTACCGTATTTCATAGAGGGTCGCAGTGTGATTCGGTCCCACGATTAATCAGTGGCAGGTGCCAAGTCACTGCGAACCCTACAAAAGAGTGTGCGACGTTAACAGAGAGGGCGGGGGAAGGGTCGATCGAGCCGGGGTAGCTGAATGGTGCTACATCCCGGAACGAAGCGATCTTAAAGACCCTGACCCCTATTATATGCAAATCAAAAGCTGTGCAGACAGTAAAGGGTCTCTTTCTAACACATAGGGAGATCCAAACTGTGGAAAAGTAAAAGTAAAAAGGAGATCCCAGGTGAGAAACAGGGGTCTCCTGATAAGATAAAAAAAGGAAGCTAACAGCCTGGGTTGGGCGGCTGTGGAACCCTCCTCAGCGGAGAGAAGGGCGGAGCCAGAGTTTCCGAGGTGCTTCCAGTCTGGTGAGGGATACCAACAGGGGAGCGGCGTCTATGCTACGAGTGCCGCCGGCCGGGCCACGTTTGGTCCAATTGTTCTAGGAGAAAAGGGGATCAACGGTCATATTTTTACAAGGTTTCCACCAAGGTTCTCAAAGGAGTATAATCATCAATAACAAGGCGGACCAATGGATCTTCTTGAGGAAGACTTGTCCTAGGG
>NW_024377920.1:0-45868 GCF_016835505.1 Polypterus senegalus
AACAAACCACAGATTGGCACCTCCACAGCAAATCTTTTAAAATCAGTGAAAGTCTGGGAATGACAGCGTCTTCCTAGCAGCTGAATCTCTGGATCTTTCAGGGGCTTCACTTCCAACTGAAATTCATTTTACGGGAGGCATATTTCAACAAAAGGGCACATATTTAATCTAATTAGGATTTTGATTATAAATGTATTAACTAACTAAATTAGGGTTAATTGGTAAAGAGCCAACATAACTTTTGTGTCATCAAACACACAAATCTATAGATATGTAATTTAATCTCCAATTAGTCTTTTCCAATTGAAATTCTTGTACAATCAATTAAATGTGAAATATTTTAAATATATAAATTATTATTAATTAAATATCATAGTTATATTTGGTCTATACCTTCGATTTTGATAACTTAATTAAATCAGTTTTATGATTATGAAAATAGTAAAAAAAAAAAAAACCCTATTTCTTTTTTACAAAAAACACCAACATATTAGCTACAATACTGCGAAACAAATGGCATTTCATTCATCTATACTAATAAAAGGCAGAGCCCTCACTCACTCACTTGTCACTAATTCTCCAACTTCCCGTGTAGGTAGAAGGCTGAAATTTGGCAGCTCATTCCTTACAGCTTACTTACAAAAGTTGGGCAGGTTTCATTTCGAAATTCTACGCCTAATGGTCATAACTGGAAGGTATTTTTCTCCATTAACTGTAATGGAGTTGAGCTGGAATGACGGGGGGGGAGTTTGTGTGACATCATCACGCCCCCACGTATCACGTGAACTGATTGTCAACGCAGTGCGTAGAAAACCAGGAAGACCTCCAAAAAGCGCTTAAGAAAACATGCATTATATAATTGAGAAGGCAGCGAAAAACAATAAGAAGCGAGCGAGTGACATATACTACCATATTCATGAGTGTTGCTGCCTCGGAAAGAAAGCAAGGTGTAAACCTACACTTTAAATTAAGTTCATAGACAGGCTACGCTGGCGTTTCACATGCCCACAGGTAATGCGGGATACAAGTCTAATGAGAGGACGAGGATATAAACGAGTTTTGATCACTTTGTAACTAAGTTAAAATTGTAGGTGAAGGGCTGTGCTTATGCAAATTCCGAGAGACTGTGTTTGTGGGGGATTGACAGTTAAGGCGGGTGGGGGAGTCACGTCATCATCTCCCCTCCCATTCATCTAACTTTGGTCTGAGCTGAGCTCCGCGGCTAACGCCGTCTTTCAAAGCAACTTCGTCAGACTGCCACCAAATACTCACAGAAAAATCCACAAGTTAATACACACGCTGTCTCTATAGAGTTTCTACACACTGAATCCTCCAGGCACTACTTACAAAAGGTCACATTGACAATCGTGTTACGTTATTTTTAAAAACTTTCCTTTTCTTAGCACAAGCACAGCTGAGAAGCTTCGATGCATGTGCTCCATAACGTTAAAAATAATGCATTTAATCACACTTTGCATTACAAGCAAAGGGAGCTTTTGTCAATGCATGATTTCCTGGTACTGCTACACGATTACATTGATCAGCGCATCCCGATTCATTTTATCCTCGCACCACCTTAGTTTGAGAAGTCTGAAAAATATGAGGTTAACACAGAAAACATCACCAATTCAAGCTTTATGAATAATCGATTCGCCATCAATAATTGTTTTGGTAAAGCCATCCTCCTTCCATTTTATAATTTTTCCGCCACTAGCCATGATTAAATGAATGGTAAATAAAGTAAAGAGCGAAGCGAGGGTGACTTATTTAGGCAGGCATATATATGACAGCAACACTCATGACAATGTCAATCATGTTACGTTATTATTAAAATGTTTCCTTTTCTTTTTCATTACTTCTTTAACACACTACTTCTCCGCTGCGAGACGCGGGGATTTTGCTATATATATATCTAATATATGAATGACCTCCAAAGAGCGCTGAGACTTTTGATATCATGAACGTGTCTGCAAAAACTGGGGTCTCCTACCCAGCAAAAGTCGAGCAGCCAGCGCGCGTGCATAGCTGTGCCGGCCTTTGAGACGCTGACTGCGCTTCTGCCTTAAGTCAAAGTGAGCACTTTTAATTTTTTTCATCCTCCCCCTGCGCTATAGCCCAGACAAGTGCAAACACGGGACCCCTTTTCTACACCACGGCAAAATAATATTAAGGCGATTCACACTTTCTTTGCACGTACGATTATGAGGTCCTCACCTCGAATTATGAAGACACGCACACGAGTGGAGGACTGACAGTGCCATCACAGCCGATTAATGGCGGAGACGTCTCACCAGTCTACACAAGACCCACCGCGACTGTCCCCAAAAGGCTTATCATAACGTCAGCGAACACATCTCTCTATACTATATAAAAGAAAAAGGCAACTTTCCTTTCTTTACACCTTTTATCCCAAACCAAAGCCTATTTCTCTTAACACTGCAGAGGACACAAAAGTTATTTTCTTTAAATGCCGGTAAGGCACATTACCAGAGGCACAAATTTGAACGTTCACATAGAAAATGTAATTTCTATACCACAGCCGTGTAGCGCCTTTCAAAAGGGATTTACTACCGAGAGATGATCCATATACATTTTAGCTGCTGTTAGTTACTTACCTGTTGTGTTACACAGTCTTTAAAATGTAGTTTACCCGCAACCACTCCAGTAGGGCTCAATGTACCTGTACTTCTTAAAACGTTAATGTTTTACTGTTTAATAACTTATAGACTATATTTTATTATTTTTCCCTTGCACTCAGTGACCAAAGCTATACACACACATATAGACACATACAAACATACACACAAGTATATATATGTGTATACAGTCATGTGAAAATATTAGGACACCCTTTGAAAGCATGTGGTTTTTTGTAACATTTTTAATAAATGGTTATTTCATCTCCGCTTCAACAATACAGAGAGATTAAAGTAATCCAACTAAACAAAGAAAACTGAGGAAAAGTCTTTTCAAGATCTTCTGTAAATGTCATTCTACAAAATGCCTATTCTAACTGAGGAAAAGATAGGACACCCTTGCCCCTAATAGCGAGTGTTACCTCCTTTGGCTGAAATAACTGCAGTGAGACGGTTCTTGTAGCCATCTACCAGTCTTCGACATCGATCTGAGGAAATTTTACCCCACTCCTCAATGCAGAACTTTTTTCAGCTGTGAGATGTTTGAGGGGTTTCTTGCACGTGACAGCCCTTTTCAAGTCACCCCACAGCATCTCAATGGGATTCAAATCTGGACTTTGACTTGGCCATTCCAGGACTCTCCATTTCTTCTTTTTCAGCCAATCTTTGGTTGATTTACTAGTATGTTTTGGGTCATTGTCATGTTGCATGGTCCAGTTCCGCTTCAGCTTTAATTTTCTAACTGATGGTCTCACATGTTCTTCAAGCACCTTCTGATACACAGTAGAATTCATCGTGGATTCTATGATGGTGAGCTGACCAGGTCCTGCTGCAGCAAAGCAGCCCCAAACCATGACACTTCCACCTCCATGCTTCACAGTTGGTATGAGGTTCTTTTCTTGGAATGCTGTGTTTGGTTTACGCCAAACATGTCCTCTGCTGTTGTGTCCAAGTAATTCAATTTTGGACTCATCTGTCCAAAGAACATTATTCCAGAAGTCCTGGTCTTTGTCAACTTTATCTCTGGCAAATGTCAGTCTGGCCTCGATGTTTCTCTTGGAAAGCAAAGGTTTCCTCCTTGCACACCTCCCATGCAAGTTAAACTTGTACAGTCTCTTTCTGATTGTAGAGGCATGTACTTCTACATCAACAGTAGCCAGAGCCTGCTGTAGTTCTCGAGATGACACTTTAGGGTTTTGGAGACCTCTTTAGCATCTTGCGGTCTGCTCTTGGGGTGAACTTGCTGGGGCGACCAGTCCTGGGCATGTTGGCAGTTGTTTTGAAAGCCTCCACTTGTAGACTATCTTCCGACAGTGGAATGGCTGATTTCAAAATCTTTTGAGATCTTTTTAAATCCCTTCCCAGACTCATAGGCTGCTACAATCTTTTTTCTGAAGTCCTCTGACAGCTCTTTTGTTCTCACCATGGTGCTCACTCTCACTTCAACAGTCAGGAGCACACTAAACTAAATGTCTGAGGTTTAAATAGGGCAAGCCTCATTCAACATGCAGAGTAACGATCTACTAATTATGTGCACCTGGTGTGATATACCTGTGTGAGATCTGAGCCAATTTAAGAGGGAATACATGTGAGGGTGTCCTATCTTTTCCTCAGTTAGAATAGGCATTTTTGTAGAATGACATTTACAGAAGATCTTGAAAAGACTTTTCTTCAGTTTTCTTTGTTTAGTTGGATTACTTTAATCTCTCTGTATTGTTGAAACGGAGATGAAATAACCATTTATTAAAAATGTTACAAAAAACCACATGCTTTCAAAGGGTGTCCTAATGTTTTCACATGACTGTATATACACACACACACACACACATACATACATACATACATACACCCATATATATAATTTGTGTGTGTGTATATATGATGTAGGTAGGTATGTATATATATATGTGTATATGTAGATATGTATATATAGATATGTAGATATGAAGATATGTATGTGTATATATATGTGTATATATATATATGTGTGTGTGTGTGTGTGTGTGTGTGTATATATATATATGACAGCAGCAATCCAAGCTGTGAGAAAACAGTAAAAAGGAGGCGTGTCAGACGTTATGGTACATTTTTTGATGCAGCTACCGAAAACAACTTCGTGACGCTGCCGCCAAATACACAAAACAATTACTTTGACAATCATGTTACATTATTTTAAAATGTTTCCTTTTCTTTTTCATAACTTCTTAAACATTACGACATCGCTGCGGCCGGTATTTTGCTATATATATATATATATATATGTGCACAGCTCATAACAGTGACAAAACAATTACATTGACAATCATGTTACGTTATTTTCAAAATGTTTCCTTTTCTTTCTCTTTCCTTCTTTTCTTTCTCTTTCCTTCTTTAACACACTACTTCTCCGCTGCCAAGCGCGAGTATATATATATATATACTAGCAGAATACCAAGGCCAAGAGCGAGAAGTAGTGTTTTAAAGAAATTATGAAAAAGAAAAGCAAACATTTAAAAAATAACGTAAGATGATTGTTAATGTAATTGTTTTGTCATTGATATGAGTGTTGTTGTCATATCTATCTATTTATATTATATATATATATATATATATATATATATATATATAGCAAAATACCTAGCATTGGCAGCGAGAAGTAAAAAGAAAAGGAAACATTTTAATAATAACATAACATGATTGACAATGTAATTGTTTTGTCATTGTCATGAGTGTTGTTGGCATATATATATATATATATATATATATATATACACACAGACACATATATAAACATATATATAAATATATATATATATATATATACACATCTATACACATATATATATACAGTTATATATATACATATACACACATACATATATACACATACTGTATATATACACACACATGTATACATACTGTATATACAACATATACAAAATCTACATATATATATATATCTACATATATATATATTAGGGGTGGGACTCGATTAAAAAAATTAATCCAATTAATTAGAGGCTGTGTAAGAATTAATCTTGATTAATCGTATGTAATCGCACACGTAAATTTTCCCCAAATCGCAAATGTTTTTTTTAATTTAAAACGTTTTAGTGGGCGACAGAATCAAATAATAGACATGGACATGAATATTGTAAACTGAAGCTGTTTTAATTTCTGAAAAAAGCTTTTAAACTGCATTTGAATTCAAAACAGAAACAAAAATATCATCCCTGGTTAAAATTGGGCAGACTTAAAAATAAAGTGGTAGTTTAAGTACTTTAAGTACATTTTCAGAATAGTATTGTCTTTAAATAATAATAACCAAAATTTCAACATAAAGTGCAGTTTTCTTCTTAAAAAAATAAGTCAGAAACATAAAAGGTAATTTGACCAGCTTACTCTTTAAACTCTGAGTAACATTAGCCAAAATTATTTTGTACATTAGGCTAAAACAGTGTGATCATTGAACATTTTGTAATTAGATGTACAGTGATCCCTTGCTGTATCGCGCTTTGACTTTCGTGGTTTTGCTCTGTGACGGACAGCCGGGTCCCATGCCCGGCCGGGACGCCCTCTGATGCATACGCCCCGGGGAGCCATCATGGACTTTGCAATACCTCCCCCGGGGCGCTTTGGGGGCAGTCTCCCTGGCAGTGGATTCCTCCTCAATCTCCCCCGTGGCTCCATGGGACATGGAGTCCACCACAACAGCCCGGTTGGGAGATGGGGTGGCCGCTAGGGGGTGTTGCAGAGATCCAGCCACCACACTGGACGGTTTATCAGCCCCACCCGGAGGTGCAATTAAGACCAGCTGGTCAGGCACCTGGATCACTCCCGGGTGGGGCATAAAAGGGCCTGCCTCCCAGCAATCGAGGCCAGAATCGGGAGGAAGAGGACGAGGTTGCCTGGGAGGAGTGGTGGAACAGGAAAGTTTGGTGTTGTGCTTTATTTGGTGCTTTGGAACTGTGTTTGGGCTGTGTGGCACGGGGAAGACGTGTCACACAGCTGAAGAAAAAAGAAATAAAAACCTTTGAGTGTGAACACGTACCTCTGTGTAAGTCTGTGCCGGGTCAGGCGCTATATAGCGCTTGTTTACACTGGCGTAGCCGGCAGGATGCTCCGCCTGGTTCAAGGCGGGAACCTGTGTCATTAAAACAAAAATATTCTGTGAACGGCCCGCGCCCAGCAGCGGACCCCACCCACTGGCCGCGGGAGCGGCGTCACTACCCGGGAGCGTTCGCTCAGAAACCGCCACCGGACAGCGGAATGGCTTTCCCCGGGTGCGGAGGAGGACCCGACATCGCCGGAGCGCAGCGGCTCCGAAAGTCGCGCTGTCGGGACGGACAGCCAGGCCGGCGTCGCTACGCAAAAGGCCACACCGAGGCGGGGGCCTCGGCATGACGGGATCTGGGAGGTGAGTGCCCTGCCCTGCAATAATCAGCCCTTCGGGTCGGTTTTACTTTATTTCCTACAGGGAGGGACGAACCGGATCCGCGTCCGTGGCAGGAGCACGCGGGGCCGCGGGCTGTCGGCAGCGGTGACGGCAGCAGCAGAAGGCTGCGAATCGAGCCGCTGCGGCTCAGGAATCGCCAGCGCACAACAGCTGGCGAAGAGGCACGCCTCCGCTCGAGCAGAGGAGGCAAGATGGCCGGGCTGGAGGTCCCGCCCGCTGACAGGCACGGATTGGCCGGTGTGTCTGCGTGCCGCCGATGATTGGATAGAGCGGCCCAGGAACGCCAGTCTCGTGCCAAACCGAGACCGATTGGGCCAGAGGGAGTGGCCCAGAGGAGGCAGGCGTCGCGGAGCTGATGGACAGGTAAGCCCCACCGGCGTCTGTCTTTCTCTCTCCACCAGCGGCTCGGCGTGTGTCAGAGGAGTCCCTTCGGCCCGCCAAGCCGTCTTTAGAGGAGTTGCTACGTTTCTCGCCGCTCAGTGTGAGCAGCTGACGGGAAAGGCGGTCGCCGGGAGAGACGCCGCGTGAGACGGAGGATCGGCGCGGCGCTGGAACCGGAGGCAGGCAGAATACAGCGGGAATGGTGAGTTTTGCCGTTCCCGTAAAGCAAAGGAGGGGGTTTGCCGAACAAGGCTGTGACCTTTTATGGGACGATCAGCGCCGAGTAGGCAACTTCCCACTAGCCAGACGCGCGGTGCAGACGGCTGAAGAGGCTGGGAGATCGAACACGCAGGGGCTGGTAGGATCGGGCTGCTGAGTGCCCTGGGTCCTAGCGCCTGCGCCCAAGCCCGCAGCAGTCTCCTGTCGCTTGCCTGGACGCAGACGGAGCGGGTTTGAGCTTTTGCTGCTCACACCCAGACCGCCAGGGCGTCCAAGAAAAGAAGGAGGAACCGGCGGTGAATGCGGTTCTCCGATAGAGAGGACGCTGGGCGCTGGGTGCGCGCGCGTCCGAGAAAGGCGTCCTCTGTGCGGGCAGAGGAAGTCCCTGGGCGGCTGGGCGAGCTGCCTGTGAGAGCGGGGCTGCGGACGAGCGGACGGGCACGGAACCTGCAGTGGAGGACTTCAGCAGGCAAGTCAGGGGCTGTCGGAAGGGGGCTGGAGCACGGAGACCGGCAGGGCGCTCGGGGTGAGTGTCCTGGCAGTACTTCTGGCCCTCTTTTTCCTTTTTCCACAGGCCCGAAGCCCCGAAGCCCCGACGAGCGCTGAGGACGACGTCGTCAGGGACCTGCCCTCCTGAAATGGAGGGAGAGCTCCACGCCGGGAGGCCAATAGTGACCCAACTGGGGGGGACAACGGGGGCAAGAGTGGCGCGAACCAGAGGGGCACGTTTGCGTCGGCAGGGGTGCCGAAGATGTCCCAGGGTGCCGTGGATGGACCCTGGGGACATAGTAGAACCCTCTCCGGGGGCTGCCCTTTCGGTTGTGCCGTTCGGACCCACGTGTCCTTCGCTAGCGTGGAGCACTGTGGTCCCCGGGCCGGGCTTGGAGGACGTGAGGAGGGCTTGTGCCTCCTCCACACCGCGAGGGGCGTCCGTCCTGGTTCTGTTGGGGACCACGGGTCAAGGGCATGGAAGCCCAGTCCTGTAGGGGCCCGTGGTCACCGCCAGGCAGCGCTCCGATGCCGGTTTATCCCATACGGTCCACGGCTGGGGCTGGAGCCCGGCCGGGACGCCTTGGAGGACAAGAGGAGGGCAAGTGCCTCCTCCAGACGGAGTGGGGGCGTCCGCCCTGGTTAGGCAGGGGCCTCGGGTACAGGGCATGGAAGCCCAGCCCTGTAGGGACCCATGGCCACCGCCAGGCGGCGCCCAGGGCCTAATTATCCGGGAGCCCGGCACTTCCGCCACACCAGGAAGTGCCGGGGGGAAGACTTTGTGTGGCGCCCGGAGAGCCGCCAGGAAAGCAGCCGACACTTCCGCCACGCTGGGGCGTGGCTAAAGAGAAGAGGCCGGAAACACCTGGGGCTCATCCGGGGCATTATTTAAGGGGCCGCCTCCCTCCAGTCATTGGGTGGAAGTCGGGAGGAAGTGGACTGAGCAAGAGGAAGGACTGGAGGCGGCCAGGAAGACACAAAAGACTGTGGGCCTGGACTTTGGGGAATTCGGTGCGAGAAGGCACTGGGGGTGCACGTGAGCAAAGACTTTGTATATAGTGTATATAAATAAATGGTGTGTGGAGAACAAATGTCGTCCGTCTGTCTGTGCTGGGGCCAGCGTTCACAGCTCTATCGCGGATTTTATATGTAAGCATATGTAAATGTATATTGCGGATTTTTCGCTGATTCGCGGATTTCTGCGGACAATGGGTCTTTTAATTTATGGTACATGCTTCCTCAGTTTGTTTGCCCAGTTGATTTCTCAGGAGCATTGGGGGTATTGCCACCAGGCGGGGCCTCGCATGACGGGATCTGGGAGGTGAGTGCCCTGCCCTGCACAATCGGCCCTTCGGGTCGGTTTACTTTATTTCCTACAGGGAGGGACGAACCGGATCCGGCGCCCGCGGCAGGAGCACGCAGGGCCGCGGGCTGTCGGCAGCGCTGGTGACGGCAGCAGCAGAGAAGGCTGCGGAATCGGAGCCGCTGCGGCTCAAGGAATCGCCGAGCCACAACGCGCTAAGAGGCACGCCTCCCGCACTCGAGCAGAGGGAGGCAGATGGCCGCGGGGCGGAGGTCCCGCCGCTGACAGGCACGGATTGGCCGGTGTGTCTTGGCGTGTCGCCGATGATTGGATAGAGGCGGGCCTAAGGAACGCCAGTCTCGTGCCAAACCGAGACCCGATTGGGCCAGAGGGAGTGGCCCAGAGGAGGCAGGCGCCGCGGAGCTGATGGACAGGTAAGCCCACCGACGCCTGTCTTCTCTCCACCAGCGCTCGGCGCGGTGTCAGAGGAGTCCCTTCGCCCGCCAAGCCGCCTTTAGAGGAGTTGTTATTGCGTTCTCGCCGCCAGTGTGAGCAGCTGACGGGAAAGGCGGTCGCTGGCCGGAGAGACGCCTGCGTGAGACGGAGGATCGGCGCTGGCGCTTGGAACCGGAGGCAGGCAGAATACAGCGGAATGGTGAGTTTTGCCGCTCCCGTGAAAGCAAAGGAGGGGTTTGCCTAACAAGGCTGTGACCTTTATGGGACGATCAGCCAGTAGGCAACTTCCCGACAGCGGACGCGGCGGTGCAGACGGCTGAAGAGGCTGGGAGATCGAACACGCAGGGGCTGGTAGGATCGGGCTGCTGAGTGCCCTGGGTCCTAGCGCCCCGCGCCCAAGCCCGCAGCAGTCTCCTGTCGCCTGCCTGGACGCGAGACGGAGCGGGTTTGAGCTTTTGCTGTGCTCACACCCAGACCGCCAGGGCGCCCAAGAAAAGAAGGAGGAACCGGCGGTGAATGCCGGTTCCTCCGAGTAGGAGAGGACGCGGGCGCTGCGCGCTGTCCGAGAAAGGCTGTCCTCTGTGCGGGCAGAGGAAGTCCCCTGGGCGGCTGGGCGAGCTGCCTGTGAGAGCGGGGCTGCGGACGAGCGGACGGGCACGGAACCTGCAGTGGAGGACTTCAGCAGGCAAGTCAGGGGCTGTCGGAAGGGGGCTGGAGCACGGAGACCGGCAGGGCGCTCGGGGTGAGTGTCCTGGCAGTACTTCTGGCCCTCTTTTTCCTTTTTCCACAGGCCCGAAGCCCCGAAGCCCCGACGAGCGCTGAGGACGACGCCGCCAGGGACCTGCCCTCCTGAAATGGAGGGAGAGCTCCACGCCGGGAGGCCAATAGTGACCCAACTGGGGGGGACAACGGGGCGCAGAGTGGCGCCAACCAGAGGGGCATCGCTTGCGCCGGCAGGGGTGCCGAAGAAAGATGTCCCAGGGTGCCGCGGATGGACCCTGGGGACATAGTAGAACCCTCTCCGGGACGGCTGCCCTTCGGTTGTGCCGCTCGACCCACGTGGTCCTCGCGAAGCGTGGGCACTGTGGTCCGCCGGGCGCTTTGGAGGACGTGAGGAGGGCTTGTGCCTCCACACCGCGAGGGCGCCCTAGGTTAGGTTTTTATTAGTATACACCTCAAGGGCATACACCGTTGATTAGAGTGATCTTACGAGCACTATGTAAACCAGACAGCTTACACAAAGAAACTGCCTGGTGGTGGCACTCTCGCTTTTTGCGCCCGCCACTCTTTCCCAGTTGTGCTTCAAAATGCCATATAATATAATATATAATATAAAATATATAGTATAAGTATAAGTATTATGTTAATCTCCTTCGTAAAAGGTGTCCTTTATTTTTTGTATCAAGCCTTGTAGTTATCAAGGTTGCAGTCAGGTTATTTTTTTGCTTTTTGTATGAATAAAATCATGCAAATTATCAAAGATTAGAAATAATTCTTATTGCATGAGTTGATTTTGCTGTTTCTCTCTTGTAGCAGGGTAGGGCATTTTTTCAAAATCCCACTGTGTGCTCCTGCAGTCTTGCCTGCACCAAATTATTTTTACATATTTAGTTGAAAATAAACCATGCATATCCCTTCTTACTGGGTTTGAGTTTTTTTGCATGTTTAAATTTTTCCTTTTTCCATTTATTTTTTGTTTTAGGAATTTTTTTCAACAACTGTTCTTTGCACCTTTCGTGCGTTAGTTTTTTTATCCCGCGGGGGATACATTTCTTTCTTTTCTATCGTTTTGATACTGGATTTCCAAATTTTTGTATAATCAATGTCCAAATGTCAAACTATTCCGTGTCAAAGTACCCTTTTGTGCCTCCTTTAGGCAACGTTTTAAGTTCAAGCCTGCTTTTTCCATCCGTTCGATTTCAATCCGCGAAAAACAACTCCTTAGCTAGTCCTCCAAACATTTCCTTTAAAACATTCTTTTATTTTGCCACAATCCATTCCTTCTAATCAACTTTCTGTCCAATCCGTTACCGCCCGGAGTAACAAATCTAGACCTGTCTTTTCAAGTTCACAATTACTGTGTCCCATTCATTTCATTCAAAAATCACGATCAATCATCTTTGTCCATTTTCTCTAGCAAATCTGAAGAATCCATCATATTTTATAAAACAGTCTATTTTCCAACAATACTTTATGTTCAACTCGTTCCCGCCCGGGTTAACAAGTTCCAACAACCGTTTAAAGCACATGGCTGCCGCCATTATTACATTTCTCTTTCTCACGGATTCCTTTCTTTTTCATCATGTAGCCAACATAATTTGCATATACTTTCTTTTTCTCAATATACAGTATCAATTAAGTTCTTTTGTATAACATTGGTCATTGACTTTCTCTCAAGTTGTCATATTGCATTGCATAAAAAAACACTCGACATAGCTTTCCCTATAAGGAATAGAAAAAACCGCCATCTACCTTTGAGCTGGTGGCTCGTGGAACCCGAATTTCAGATTTGATTCTTCTTAAGATGTGTAGTATTCTCTAAAGAAAAGTTTTTTATTTTGCAAGATTTTAAATATTAAACACTTTTTTTTAAAAAATGATTTCAAATTGTTAACTAATTTTGAGCGTTGTTTGCTCTCTGTAAGTCCTATTTGGAATGATTCAAACACTCGACCGTTGTCCAAGTGCCTTTTGTCATGCTCCGCCCCGAAAGGGGACCTCCCCATGTTTAAATTTCAAATAATCACTTCCATGATGCATTTCACTACCTCCTCTTGTTAGAATCAGGAGGGAGGGGCAGTATTTTTTTAAAAAAATGCATCATTTGAATGCTGTCTTAGTTAAAGTGTCCTTTCTATGTGTCCTTCCCTTTTCTTTCAATAGAGTGTCCCTTGTATCTTACTTATGGGTGATGTTATAACAGATGCTATTCCTGTATGTGATAGAGATGTTTGTCTATACAAATCTTTATTCTGAGTATTTTCCTTAGAAAGTTAATGTCTTTTATTCCTAAGGTGAGTAGATGATTAATTTTCCTGTAAGTTTAGGGTCTAATAGACATCAGCGACCCCCTTTATCCTTGGTCTTCCCTTCTAGGTTGTCCCCTTGGGTTTCAAGTGTGTTGTAAAACAATGCAATTACTTTAATGAGGTTATCTCCTTCTTGTCCCTCCTTTAAAATTGAGAGTCTGTCCCTTTATGGGTGTCAGGCCTTGAATTTGAATAGAGTCTGAGACCCTTTCTTGTATAGGTATCTCTGAAATAAACTTTAAAATTAAATCTTGATTGTCCATTGCTTACTTAAGATGATTAATTAATTAGTCCTGTCTTGAGTTTAGGGCCTATGTGACACTGTTGACCCCCTTTATCCTCTCATGTCTATTTTTTTGTCTCCTTAAATTTTGGGTATGTTGTGGGTTAGTATCCTCATCCCTTGAGGTTGGAGTCCCCCTTGTTTCTTTTCAGTGATTGAAGAGTTGTTTGTGTTTTTTAGGCCTTAGGCCTGTACGAGATTAGAGACCCTTTCTTTAATGGTTGTCTCTAGGGTAAGTAGATTTTTATCTCCTTATTTATTTATTAGACATGTAGACTAGATTTAATCAAATCTTTTGCCTGTTATTTTTAATTTCATATTCCATATGTAATTGTTGGGCTTTAAGCTTGTGTAGAATTTGAGAGCTTTTCTTTAACAGATGTCTCCGGAGTAAAAATTAAGCGTTTTTAGTGTCCATTGCTTAATTAAGGTGATTAATTAACTAGTCTTGTATTGAGTTTAGGGCCTATATGACACTGTTGGCCCCCTTTATCCTCTTATGTCTATTTTTTGTGTCCTTAGGTTTTGGGTATGTTATGGGTTAGTACTCTCATCCTTTGAGGTTGGAGTCCCCCTTGCTTCTTTTCAGTGATTGAAGAGTTATTTTTTTGTGTGTATTGGGCCTTAGGCCTGTGAGATTAGAGACCTTTTCTTTAACAGGTGTCTCTAGGGTAAGTAGATTTTTATCTCCTTGTTTATTTATTAGACATATAGACTAGATTTAATCAAATCCTGTTGGTTCGAAGCTCTTGAGTTTATTCTATCTTTTTCTTGTTATTTTATTTTAGTTTCCACTCTGTTTCAATATGATGAGTATTAGGCCTTAAGTTTAAGTAGAGTTTGAGACCCTTTCTTTTACAGGTGTCTCTGGAGTAAATCTTTTTGTCTGTTGTTTTTGTTTTCATATTCCTTATGTACTTATTAGGCTTTTGGCTTGTATGAATTTGAGACTTTTCTTTAACAGATGTCTCTGGAGTAAAAGTTAAGCTTTTTTTAGTGTCCATTGCTTACTTTAGGTGATTAATTAGCTAGTCTTGTATTGAGTTTAGGGCCTATGTGACACTGTTGACCCCCTTTATCCTCTCATGTCTATTTTTGTGTCCTTAGGTTTTGGGTATGTTATGGGTTGGTACTCTCATCCTTTGAGGTTGGAGTCCCCCTTGCTTTTTTTCAGTGGTTGAAGAATTGTTTATTTGAGTTTTTTAGGCCTTAGGCCTGTCCGAGGTTAGAGACCCTTTCTTTAAGTTGTCTCTAGGGTAAGTAGATTTTTATCTCCTTGTTTATCTTTTAGACATGTAGACTAGATTTAATCAAATCTCATTTTCCCATTTAAATATCATATTGCATTGCAGCAAAAACACTCAGCAAGGTTTTCCCTATAAGGAAGAAAAAAACCCATCATCTACCTTTTGAGCTGATGGCTCGTGGAACCCGAATTACAGATTTGACTCCTATGTAGCAGAACTGTTTGTTTAAACAACTCCTTATTCCGGGTAATTTCCTTAGAGAGTTAATGTCTTTTGATTCTAAGGTGAGTAGATGGTTAGTTTTTTTGTAAGTTTAGGGTCTGTGTGACATTAGTGACCCCCTTTATCCTTAATCTTCCCTTTTTAGTTTGTCCCTTTAAGTTTAGAGTGTGTTGTGGATCCATTTCTTTATTTTAGTTTCCATTATGTTTCAATATGATGAGTATTAGGCCTTAAGTTTAAGTAGAGTTTGAGACCCTTTCTTTTACAGGTGTCTCTGGAATAAATCTTTTTGCCTGTTGTTTTATTTTCATATTCCTTATGTACTTATTAGGCTTTAGGTTTGTATGAATTTGAGACTTTTTCTTTAGCAGATGTCTCTGGAGTAAAAGGTAAGCTTTTGTTTAGTGTCCATTACTTACTTTAGGTGATTAATCAACTAGTCTTGTATTGAGTTTAGGGCCTATGTGACACTGTTGACCCCCTTTATCCTCTCATGTCTATTTTTTGTGTCCTTAGGTTTTGGGTATGTTAGGGGTTGGTACTCTCATCCCTTTGAGGTTGGAGTCCCCCTTGCTTTTTTTCGTGGTTGAAGAATTGTTTATTTGTGTTTTTTAGGCCTTAGGCCTGTACGAGATTAGAGACCCTTTCTTTACCAGTTGTCTCTAGGGTAAGTAGATTTTTATCTCCTTCTTTATTTATTAGACATGTAGACTAGATTTAATCAGATCTTTTGCCTGTTATTTTTATTTTCATATTCCATATGTAATTGTAAGGCTTTAGGCTTGTATAAAATTTGAGAGCTTTTCTTTGACAGGTGTCTCCTGGAGTAAAAATTAAGCGTTTTTAGTGTCCATTGCTTAATTAAGGTGACTGATTAACTAGTCTTGTATTGAGTTTAGGGCCTATTTGACACTGTTGACCCCCTTTATCCTCTTATGCCTATTTTTTGTGTATCCTTAGGTTTTGGGTATGTTATGGGTTAGTACTCTCATCCATTGAGGTTGGAGTCCCCCTTGTTTCTTTTCAGTGATTAAAAAGTTGTTTCTTTTTGTGTATTAGGCCTTAGGCCTGTCGGGTTAGAGACCCTTTCTTTAACAGGTGTCTCTAGGGTAAATAGATTTTTATTTCCTTATTTATTTATTAGACATGTAGACTAGATTTAATCAAATCCTGTTGGTTCGAAGCTCTTGAGTTTATTCTATCTTTTTCTTGTTATTTTATTTTAGTTTCCATTCTGTTTCAATATGATGAGTATTAGGTCTTAAGTTTAAGTAGAGTTTGAGACCCTTTCTTTTACAGGTGTCTCTGGAGTAAATCCTTTTGTCTGTTGTTTTTGTTTTCATATTCCTTATGTACTTCTTATGCTTTAGGCTTGTATGAATTTGAGACTTTTTCTTTAACAGATGTCTCTGGAGTAAAAGGTAAGCTTTTCTTTAGTGTCCATTGCTTACTTAAGGTGATTAATTAACTAGTCTTGTATTGAGTTTAGGGCCTATGTGACACTGTTGACCCCCTTTATCCTCTCATGTCTATTTTTTGTGTTAGGCCTGTACGGGATTAGAGACCCTTTCATTAACAGGTGTCTCTAGGGTAAGTAGATTTTTATTTCCTTATTTATTTATTAGACATGTAGACTAGATTTAATTAAATTCTTTTGGTTCGAGGCTCTTAGGTTTATTCTATTTCTTTTCTTGTTGTTTTATTTTAGTTTCCCTTGTGTTCCAATGTTGTTATCCTTCCTCCCTGTTTATGAAATTTGGGTTAAATTCTTTTTGTTGTTGGTGTTCTTTTAGATCATGGTCAAAAGGACCTTCCTTATATTAAAGTTGTTGATATTCATCCTTGTTAAAGGAATGATATTTTCTCCATTATGTGTCTTTATTGATCCCTTGTTCCTTGGCTTAGTAGTCTGGTTTCTCTAATGTAAGTGTCCCCACTAAGGTGAGTGAAGTTCCTAGAGTTGTTTTTTGCTCCAAGTTGTTATCTCATTCCTGCTGTGTGCATGGGAGAAAAGGTTACCTTTATTGCCCGGTTTTGGAATCCCTTTCCCCTTTTCCCACTGCCTCACAGTCCCAGTCCTGCAATTTCTCTTTGTTTTGTCTTGTCTCCTCCAGGTTCTCCTGCCCTCAGGATCCTGGTCTGAGTCCTAGAACCTTAATATTTCAACCTCTATGGTTGGTGGAGAGAAGAGATTGAAAATACAAGACAAAACATTCATATGTCCATACATTTTAAAACCAGTTTTTGTAATTCGTTCAGTTTTTCCTTTTGGATATACTTATTCTTTTACAACAAGTTGTTTTGTCCTTTAATAAAAGCAAAGGAAACTTATCAAAAAGATATGTATTTTTTTATTCTTTTGTTTTCTTCAAAGGAAACTTATTTTCAGTCCATAATTATATTTGGGAAGGAAGGTTCATTAAATCCTTTTTAACAAGATTGTTTTGTTTTTGTAAAAAGTAAAGGAAACTTATTCAAAGGAAACTTATAAGGTTGTTATTGATATTCCTCTTTCTTTTGGTGTCTTTTATATTTTTGTTTTTTAGGTGTTAGTTGATCAAATCAGCATTGGGTGAAGGCCTTCCCTTAGTCCCCCAGCTTCTTCAACAAAACCATGATGGACCCCCGAAAATGTGATTTTCATTGAAGGGCCTTTCACATGCTAAATTTTGAAAAAAACTTTTATTTATTTGTTTCAAATTTTTGTTGGTTTAGTTTTAATAAACAGACCTTTGTTGTGTAAAAAAAGTTTTCTTGGTCTGTTATTTTAAAGAAGACACCTTTTAGATGAATATCTTGTAAGAGCATAACAGTGAATGGAGTCTGTCATATCATACAATTCAAGACATCCTTCTTGCATGACATAATTTCAGACATTCTTATACAAGATATCTTATATTTTATGGTTTCCATTTCCTTTACATGAAATAAGTTAAAGTTTCTTTGTATAAGTTATTGAGATATCTTTTCTTAGGGTGAGTATCTTATTTTCTTTATGTTTCTCAAACAGCATACATTTTCTTTATCCAGCATTTCATTCTTAGTTTCTCAAATATTTCCTTCTTGTTACCATCTTTTATATAACATGGTTACGAACATTCTTATTTAAGGTAAGTATCTTATACTTTAATTTCAGGCATCCTTCTTTAAGGTAAGTATATTGTTCTTTATAGTTTCCATTTCTTTTACATGGAATGGTTTAAAGCATCCTTATTTAGGTTATTGAAATATCCTTATCTTAAGGTAAGTATCTTATTTACTTTGTTTCTTAAGAAGCATACATTCTTTATCCTGCATGTATTTCCTTTACATGACATAAGTTAGAACATCTTTCGTTAGGTTGTTGAGGTATCTTTGCTTAAGATAAGTATCTTTTTTACTTTGTTTCTTAGAAAGCTTAGAAAAGCATATATTTTCTTTATCAGGTATTCATATCCTTTATATGACAGTTTTAAAAACATTTCTTATGCGATGTTAACCTTGTTGCTTATAAAACAGTTTTTTTATTTTGCTTTATAACATTTTAGTTAACACAAGGCATCCTATTCTAAAGCAATTCTCTTATGCTTTAAACATCCAGGTATCAGCATTTTTGTTTTTTACTTTGTTTCTTAGAAAAGCATATATTTTCTTTATCAGGTATTCATATCCTTTATATGACAGTTTTAAAACATTTCTTATGCGATGTTAACCTTGTTGCTTATAAAACAGTTTCTCTATTTTGCTTTATAACATTTTAGTTAACACAAGGCATCCTATTCTAAAGCAATTCTCTTATGCTTTAAACATCCAGGTATCAGCATTTTTGTTTTTTACTTTGTTTCTTAGAAAAGCATATATTTTCTTTATAGGTATTCATATCCTTTATCTGACAGTTTTAAAAACATTTCTTATGCAATGTTAACCTCGTTGCTTATAAAACAGTTTCTTTATTTTGCTTTATAACATTTTAGTTAACACAAGGCATCTTATTGTATCTTTGCTTAAGATAAGTATCTTTTTTACTTTGTTTCTTAGAAAGCTTAGAAAAGCATATATTTTCTTTATCAGGTATTCATATCCTTTATATGACAGTTTTAAAACATTTCTTATGCGATGTTAACCTTGTTGCTTATAAAACAGTTCCTTTATTTTGCTTTATAACATTTTAGTTAACACAAGGCATCTTATTCTAAAGCAATTCTCTTATGCTTTAAACATCCAGGTATCAGCATTTTTGTTTTTTACTTTGTTTCTTAGAAAAGCATATATATCCTTTGTTCTGACAGTTTTAAAACATTTCTTAGGTATTCATATCCTTTATAACATTTTGACAGCATCTTATTTAAAGCAAAACATTTCTTATGCTTTATTTTGCTTTATAACATTTTAGTTTAAGGCATCTTATTCTAAAGCAATTCTCTTATGCTTTAAACATCCAGGTATCAGCATTTTTGTTTTTTACTTTGTTTCTTAGAAAAGCATATAATCAGGTATTCATATCCTTTATCTGACAGTTTTAAAAACATTTCTTATGCAGTGTTAACCTCGTTGCTTATAAAACAGTTTCTTTATTTTGCTTTATAACATTTTAGTTAACATAAGGCATCTTATTCTAAAGCAATTCTCTTATGCTTTAAATATCCAGGTATCAGCATTTTTGTTTTTTACTTTGTTTCTTAGAAAAGCATATATTCTCTTTCTCAGGTATTCATATCCTTTATATGACAGTTTTAAAAACATTTCTTATGCGATGTTAACCTTATTGCTTATAAAACAGTTTCTTTATTTTGCTTTATAACATTTTAGTTAACACAAGGCATCTTATTCTAAAGCAATTCTCTTATGCTTTAAACATCCAGGTATCAGCATTTTTGTTTTTTACTTTGTTTCTTAGAAAAGCATATATTTTCTTTATCAGGTATTCATATCCTTTATCTGACAGTTTTAAAAACATTTCTTATGCAATGTTAACCTCGTTGCTTATAAAACAGTTTCTCTATTTTGCTTTATAACATTTTAGTTAACACAAGGCATCTTATTCTAAAGCAATTCTCTTATGCTTTATGATTTTCAAGTTCAAGTGTTCTTGTTTAAGTGATCAGGATATTCTTATTGAAAATAATCATTTTATTTTCTTGTAATTCTTATACTTTAAAACATCCAAGTATCAACATTTCTGTTTAGCAAACACACTCTTTGGTTTACTTTGTAACATTAAAATTAGCATTTCTTTTTTCGTAACATCTTTATACCTTCTTGCTTTTTATGAGAATGATAGGAGAGTAGATAAGAATAAAATCATAAATAAAAGACAGTTCCAAAAAAAACTTTTCAAAAAAGGTTGCACCAGACGCGTTTCGCTTGTAAAAGCTCATCAGTGGATTTATGCAAATAAAATAAAATTGTAAAGATTGAAATCACAAGAATAGTTTGTCAGATGAGATCCGAAAAAGTCAGATGGTGACATATAGTCACATGATTCTGAAAGCATCATTTGTTTTTTTGAAAAAAGAAAGAATAGGCATTTTCCACACTAAAGGTACTGAAGTGGTACCCCCGAAGGAGTAAGGCACAATAGGATCTGGCTAGGTTAGGTTTTTTATTAGTATACACCTCAAGGGCATACACCGTTGATTAGAGTGATCTTACGAGCACTATGTAAACCAGACAGCTTACACAAAGAAACTGCCTGGTGGTGGCACTCTCGCTTTTGCCGCCACTCTTTCCCAGTTGTGCTTCAAAATGCCATATAATATAATATATAATATAAAATATATAGTATAAGTATAAGTATTATGTTAATCTCCTTCGTAAAAGGTGTCCTTTATTTTTTGTATCAAGCCTTGTAGTTATCAAGGTTGCAGTCAGGTTATTTTTTTGCTTTTTGTATGAATAAAATCATGCAAATTATCAAAGATTAGAAATAATTCTTATTGCATGAGTTGATTTTGCTGTTTCTCTCTTGTAGCAGGGTAGGGCATTTTTTCAAAATCCCACTGTGTGCTCCTGCAGTCTTGCCTGCACCAAATTATTTTTACATATTTAGTTGAAAATAAACCATGCATATCCCTTCTTACTGGGTTTGAGTTTTTTTGCATGTTTAAATTTTTCCTTTTTCCATTTATTTTTTGTTTTAGGAATTTTTTTCAACAACTGTTCTTTGCACCTTTCGTGCGTTAGTTTTTTTATCCCGCGGGGGATACATTTCTTTCTTTTCTATCGTTTTGATACTGGATTTCCAAATTTTTGTATAATCAATGTCCAAATGTCAAACTATTCCGTGTCAAAGTACCCTTTTGTGCCTCCTTTAGGCAACGTTTTAAGTTCAAGCCTGCTTTTTCCATCCGTTCGATTTCAATCCCGAAAAACAACTCCTTAGCTAGTCCTCCAAACATTTCCTTTAAAACATTCTTTTATTTTGCCACAATCCATTCCTTCTAATCAACTTTCTGTCCAATCCGTTACCGCCCGGAGTAACAAATCTAGACCTGTCTTTTCAAGTTCACAATTACTGTGTCCCATTCATTTCATTCAAAAATCACGATCAATCATCTTTGTCCATTTTCTCTAGCAAATCTGAAGAATCCATCATATTTTATAAAACAGTCTATTTTCCAACAATACTTTATGTTCAACTCGTTCCCGCCTGGGTTAACAAGTTCCAACAACCGTTTTAAAGCACATGGCTGCCGCCATTATTACATTTCTCTTTCTCACGGATTCCTTTCTTTTTCATCATGTAGCCAACATAATTTGCATATACTTTCTTTTTCTCAATATACAGTATCAATTAAGTTCTTTTGTATAACATTGGTCATTGACTTTCTCTCAAGTTGTCATATTGCATTGCATAAAAACACTCGACATAGCTTTCCCTATAAGGAATAGAAAAAACCGCCATCTACCTTTGAGCTGGTGGCTCGTGGAACCCGAATTTCAGATTTGATTCTTCTTAAGATGTGTAGTATTCTCTAAAGAAAAGTTTTTTATTTTGCAAGATTTTAAATATTAAACACTTTTTTTTAAAAAATGATTTCAAATTGTTAACTAATTTTGAGCGTTGTTTGCTCTCTGTAAGTCCTATTTGGAATGATTCAAACACTCGACCGTTGTCCAAGTGCCTTTTGTCATGCTCCGCCCGAAGGGGACCTCCCCATGTTTAAATTTCAAATAATCACTTCCATGATGCATTTCACTACCTCCTCTTGTTAGAATCAGGAGGGAGGGGCAGTATTTTTTTAAAAAAATGCATCATTTGAATGCTGTCTTAGTTAAAGTGTCCTTTCTATGTGTCCTTCCCTTTTCTTTCAATAGAGTGTCCCTTGTATCTTACTTATGGGTGATGTTATAACAGATGCTATTCCTGTATGTGATAGAGATGTTTGTCTATACAAATCTTTATTCTGAGTATTTTCCTTAGAAAGTTAATGTCTTTTATTCCTAAGGTGAGTAGATGATTAATTTTCCTGTAAGTTTAGGGTCTAATAGACATCAGCGACCCCCTTTATCCTTGGTCTTCCCTTCTAGGTTGTCCCCTTGGGTTTCAAGTGTGTTGTAAAACAATGCAATTACTTTATTGAGGTTATCTCCTTCTTGTCCCTCCTTTAAAATTGAGAGTCTGTCCCTTTATGGGTGTCAGGCCTTGAATTTGAATAGAGTCTGAGACCCTTTCTTGTATAGGTATCTCTGAAATAAACTTTAAAATTAAATCTTGATTGTCCATTGCTTACTTAAGATGATTAATTAATTAGTCCTGTCTTGAGTTTAGGGCCTATGTGACACTGTTGACCCCCTTTATCCTCTCATGTCTATTTTTTTGTCTCCTTAAATTTTGGGTATGTTGTGGGTTAGTATCCTCATCCCTTGAGGTTGGAGTCCCCCTTGTTTCTTTTCAGTGATTGAAGAGTTGTTTGTGTTTTTTAGGCCTTAGGCCTGTACGAGATTAGAGACCCTTTCTTTAATGGTTGTCTCTAGGGTAAGTAGATTTTTATCTCCTTATTTATTTATTAGACATGTAGACTAGATTTAATCAAATCTTTTGCCTGTTATTTTTAATTTCATATTCCATATGTAATTGTTGGGCTTTAAGCTTGTGTAGAATTTGAGAGCTTTTCTTTAACAGATGTCTCCGGAGTAAAAATTAAGCGTTTTTAGTGTCCATTGCTTAATTAAGGTGATTAATTAACTAGTCTTGTATTGAGTTTAGGGCCTATATGACACTGTTGGCCCCCTTTATCCTCTTATGTCTATTTTTTGTGTCCTTAGGTTTTGGGTATGTTATGGGTTAGTACTCTCATCCTTTGAGGTTGGAGTCCCCCTTGCTTCTTTTCAGTGATTGAAGAGTTATTTTTTTGTGTGTATTGGGCCTTAGGCCTGTACGAGATTAGAGACCTTTTCTTTAACAGGTGTCTCTAGGGTAAGTAGATTTTTATCTCCTTGTTTATTTATTAGACATATAGACTAGATTTAATCAAATCCTGTTGGTTCGAAGCTCTTGAGTTTATTCTATCTTTTTCTTGTTATTTTATTTTAGTTTCCACTCTGTTTCAATATGATGAGTATTAGGCCTTAAGTTTAAGTAGAGTTTGAGACCCTTTCTTTTACAGGTGTCTCTGGAGTAAATCTTTTTGTCTGTTGTTTTTGTTTTCATATTCCTTATGTACTTATTAGGCTTTTGGCTTGTATGAATTTGAGACTTTTTCTTTAACAGATGTCTCTGGAGTAAAAGTTAAGCTTTTTTTAGTGTCCATTGCTTACTTTAGGTGATTAATTAGCTAGTCTTGTATTGAGTTTAGGGCCTATGTGACACTGTTGACCCCCTTTATCCTCTCATGTCTATTTTTTGTGTCCTTAGGTTTTGGGTATGTTATGGGTTGGTACTCTCATCCTTTGAGGTTGGAGTCCCCCTTGCTTTTTTTCAGTGGTTGAAGAATTGTTTATTTGAGTTTTTTAGGCCTTAGGCCTGTACGAGGTTAGAGACCCTTTCTTTAAGTTGTCTCTAGGGAAAGTAGATTTTTATCTCCTTGTTTATCTTTTAGACATGTAGACTAGATTTAATCAAATCTCATTTTCCCATTTAAATATCATATTGCATTGCAGCAAAAACACTCAGCAAGGTTTTCCCTATAAGGAAGAAAAAAACCCATCATCTACCTTTTGAGCTGATGGCTCGTGGAACCCGAATTACAGATTTGACTCCTATGTAGCAGAACTGTTTGTTTAAACAACTCCTTATTCCGGGTAATTTCCTTAGAGAGTTAATGTCTTTTGATTCTAAGGTGAGTAGATGGTTAGTTTTTTTGTAAGTTTAGGGTCTGTGTGACATTAGTGACCCCCTTTATCCTTAATCTTCCCTTTTTAGTTTGTCCCTTTAAGTTTAGAGTGTGTTGTGGATCCATTTCTTTATTTTAGTTTCCATTATGTTTCAATATGATGAGTATTAGGCCTTAAGTTTAAGTAGAGTTTGAGACCCTTTCTTTTACAGGTGTCTCTGGAATAAATCTTTTTGCCTGTTGTTTTTATTTTCATATTCCTTATGTACTTATTAGGCTTTAGGTTTGTATGAATTTGAGACTTTTTCTTTAGCAGATGTCTCTGGAGTAAAAGGTAAGCTTTTGTTTAGTGTCCATTACTTACTTTAGGTGATTAATCAACTAGTCTTGTATTGAGTTTAGGGCCTATGTGACACTGTTGACCCCCTTTATCCTCTCATGTCTATTTTTTGTGTCCTTAGGTTTTGGGTATGTTAGGGGTTGGTACTCTCATCCTTTGAGGTTGGAGTCCCCCTTGCTTTTTTTCGTGGTTGAAGAATTGTTTATTTGTGTTTTTTAGGCCTTAGGCCTGTACTTGAGATTAGAGACCCTTTCTTTACCAGTTGTCTCTAGGGTAAGTAGATTTTTATCTCCTTCTTTATTTATTAGACATGTAGACTAGATTTAATCAGATCTTTTGCCTGTTATTTTTATTTTCATATTCCATATGTAATTGTAAGGCTTTAGGCTTGTAGGTTTGTAAAATTTGAGAGCTTTTCTTTGACAGGTGTCTCCTGGAGTAAAAATTAAGCGTTTTTAGTGTCCATTGCTTAATTAAGGTGACTGATTAACTAGTCTTGTATTGAGTTTAGGGCCTATTTGACACTGTTGACCCCCTTTATCCTTTTATGCCTATTTTTTGTGTATCCTTAGGTTTTGGGTATGTTATGGGTTAGTACTCTCATCCATTGAGGTTGGAGTCCCCCTTGTTTCTTTTCAGTGATTAAAAAGTTGTTTCTTTTTGTGTATTAGGCCTTAGGCCTGTACGGGGTTAGAGACCCTTTCTTTAACAGGTGTCTCTAGGGTAAATAGATTTTTATTTCCTTATTTATTTATTAGACATGTAGACTAGATTTAATCAAATCCTGTTGGTTCGAAGCTCTTGAGTTTATTCTATCTTTTTCTTGTTATTTTATTTTAGTTTCCATTCTGTTTCAATATGATGAGTATTAGGTCTTAAGTTTAAGCAGAGTTTGAGACCCTTTCTTTTACAGGTGTCTCTGGAGTAAATCCTTTTGTCTGTTGTTTTTGTTTTCATATTCCTTATGTACTTCTTATGCTTTAGGCTTGTATGAATTTGAGACTTTTTCTTTAACAGATGTCTCTGGAGTAAAATAAGCTTTTCTTTAGTGTCCATTGCTTACTTAAGGTGATTAATTAACTAGTCTTGTATTGAGTTTAGGGCCTATGTGACACTGTTGACCCCCTTTATCCTCTCATGTCTATATTTTTGTGTTAGGCCTGTACGGGATTAGAGACCCTTTCATTAACAGGTGTCTCTAGGGTAAGTAGATTTTTATTTCCTTATTTATTTATTAGACATGTAGACTAGATTTAATTAAATTCTTTTGGTTCGAGGCTCTTAGGTTTATTCTATTTCTTTTCTTGTTGTTTTATTTTAGTTTCCCTTGTGTTCCAATGTTGTTATCCTTCCTCCCTGTTTATGAAATTTGGGTTAAATTCTTTTTGTTGTTGGTGTTCTTTTAGATCATGGTCAAAAGGACCTTCCTTATATTAAAGTTGTTGATATTCATCCTTGTTAAAGGAATGATATTTTCTCCATTATGTGTCTTTATTGATCCCTTGTTCCTTGGCTTAGTAGTCTGGTTTCTCTAATGTAAGTGTCCCCACTAAGGTGAGTGAAGTTCCTAGAGTTGTTTTTTGCTCCAAGTTGTTATCTCATTCCTGCTGTGTGCATGGGAGAAAAGGTTACCTTTATTGCCCGGTTTTGGAATCCCTTTCCCCTTTTCCCACTGCCTCACAGTCCCAGTCCTGCAATTTCTCTTTGTTTTGTCTTGTCTCCTCCAGGTTCTCCTGCCCTCAGGATCCTGGTCTGAGTCCTAGAACCTTAATATTTCAACCTCTATGGTTGGTGGAGAGAAGAGATTGAAAATACAAGACAAAACATTCATATGTCCATACATTTTAAAACCAGTTTTTGTAATTCGTTCAGTTTTTCCTTTTGGATATACTTATTCTTTTACAACAAGTTGTTTTGTCCTTTAATAAAAGCAAAGGAAACTTATCAAAAAGATATGTATTTTTTTATTCTTTTGTTTTCTTCAAAGGAAACTTATTTTCAGTCCATAATTATATTTGGGAAGGAAGGTTCATTAAATCCTTTTTAACAAGATTGTTTTGTTTTTGTAAAAAGTAAAGGAAACTTATTCAAAGGAAACTTATAAGGTTGTTATTGATATTCCTCTTTCTTTTGGTGTCTTTTATATTTTTGTTTTTTAGGTGTTAGTTGATCAAATCAGCATTGGGTGAAGGCCTTCCCTTAGTCCCCCAGCTTCTTCAACAAAACCATGATGGACCCCCGAAAATGTGATTTTCATTGAAGGGCCTTTCACATGCTAAATTTTGAAAAAAACTTTTATTTATTTGTTTCAAATTTTTGTTGGTTTAGTTTTAATAAACAGACCTTTGTTGTGTAAAAAAAGTTTTCTTGGTCTGTTATTTTAAAGAAGACACCTTTTAGATGAATATCTTGTAAGAGCATAACAGTGAATGGAGTCTGTCATATCATACAATTCAAGACATCCTTCTTGCATGACATAATTTCAGACATTCTTATACAAGATATCTTATATTTTATGGTTTCCATTTCCTTTACATGAAATAAGTTAAAGTTTCTTTGTATAAGTTATTGAGATATCTTTTCTTAGGGTGAGTATCTTATTTTCTTTATGTTTCTCAAACAGCATACATTTTCTTTATCCAGCATTTCATTCTTAGTTTCTCAAATATTTCCTTCTTGTTACCATCTTTTATATAACATGGTTACGAACATTCTTATTTAAGGTAAGTATCTTATACTTTAATTTCAGGCATCCTTCTTTAAGGTAAGTATATTGTTCTTTATAGTTTCCATTTCTTTTACATGGAATGGTTTAAAGCATCCTTATTTAGGTTATTGAAATATCCTTATCTTAAGGTAAGTATCTTATTTACTTTGTTTCTTAAGAAGCATACATTCTTTATCCTGCATGTATTTCCTTTACATGACATAAGTTAGAACATCTTTCGTTAGGTTGTTGAGGTATCTTTGCTTAAGATAAGTATCTTTTTTACTTTGTTTCTTAGAAAGCTTACTTTGTTTCTTATAAAGTTTTAAAAACATTTAGATGTTAACCTTGTTGCTTATAAAACAGTTTTTTATTTTGCTTTATAACATTTTAGTTAACACAAGGCATCCATATCCTTTATGCTTTAAACATGACATTTTTGTTTTTACTTTGTTTCTTAGAAAAACATATAAAACATTGACAGTTTTAAAAACATTTCTTATGCGATGTTAACCTTATTGCTTATAAAACAGTTTCTTTATTTTGCTTTATAATATTTTAGTTAACACAAGGCATCCTATTCTAAAGCAATTCTCTTATGCTTTAAACATCCAGGTATCAGCATTTTTGTTTTTTACTTTGTTTCTTAGAAAAGCATATATTTTCTTTATCAGGTATTCATATCCTTTATCTGACAGTTTTAAAAACATTTCTTATGCAATGTTAACCTCGTTGCTTATAAAACAGTTTCTCTATTTTGCTTTATAACATTTTAGTTAACACAAGGCATCCTATTCTAAAGCAATTCTCTTATGCTTTAAACATCCAGGTATCAGCATTTTTGTTTTTTACTTTGTTTCTTAGAAAAGCATATATTTTCTTTATAGGTATTCATATCCTTTATCTGACAGTTTTAAAAACATTTCTTATGCAATGTTAACCTCGTTGCTTATAAAACAGTTTCTTTATTTTGCTTTATAACATTTTAGTTAACACAAGGCATCTTATTGTATCTTTGCTTAAGATAAGTATCTTTTTTACTTTGTTTCTTAGAAAGCTTAGAAAAGCATATATTTTCTTTATCAGGTATTCATATCCTTTATATGACAGTTTTAAAACATTTCTTATGCGATGTTAACCTTGTTGCTTATAAAACAGTTCCTTTATATTTTGCTTTATAACATTTTAGTTAACACAAGGCATCTTTATAGGTATTCATATTCTAAAGCAATTCTCTTATGCTTTAAACATTTTATCCAGGTATCAGCATGCTTTAAATTTAGCATTTTTGTTTTTTACTTTGTTTCTTAGAAAAGCATATATTCTCTTTCTCAGGTATTCATATCCTTTATATGACAGTTTTAAAAACATTTCTTATGCGATGTTAACCTTATTGCTTATAAAACAGTTTCTTTATTTTGCTTTATAACATTTTAGTTAACACAAGGCATCTTATTCTAAAGCAATTCTCTTATGCTTTAAACATCCAGGTATCAGCATTTTTGTTTTTTACTTTGTTTCTTAGAAAAGCATATATTTTCTTTATCAGGTATTCATATCCTTTATCTGACAGTTTTAAAAACATTTCTTATGCAATGTTAACCTCGTTGCTTATAAAACAGTTTCTCTATTTTGCTTTATAACATTTTAGTTAACATAAGGCATCTTATTCTAAAGCAATTCTCTTATGCTTTAAATATCCAGGTATCAGCATTTTTGTTTTTTACTTTGTTTCTTAGAAAAGCATATATTCTCTTTCTCAGGTATTCATATCCTTTATATGACAGTTTTAAAAACATTTCTTATGCGATGTTAACCTTATTGCTTATAAAACAGTTTCTTTATTTTGCTTTATAACATTTTAGTTAACACAAGGCATCTTATTCTAAAGCAATTCTCTTATGCTTTAAACATCCAGGTATCAGCATTTTTGTTTTTTACTTTGTTTCTTAGAAAAGCATATATTTTCTTTATCAGGTATTCATATCCTTTATCTGACAGTTTTAAAAACATTTCTTATGCAATGTTAACCTCGTTGCTTATAAAACAGTTTCTCTATTTTGCTTTATAACATTTTAGTTAACACAAGGCATCTTATTCTAAAGCAATTCTCTTATGCTTTATGATTTTCAAGTTCAAGTGTTCTTGTTTAAGTGATCAGGATATTCTTATTGAAAATAATCATTTTATTTTCTTGTAATTCTTATACTTTAAAACATCCAAGTATCAACATTTCTGTTTAGCAAACACACTCTTTGGTTTACTTTGTAACATTAAAATTAGCATTTCTTTTTCGTAACATCTTTATACCTTCTTGCTTTTTATGAGAATGATAGGAGAGTAGATAAGAATAAAATCATAAATAAAAGACAGTTCCAAAAAAAACTTTTCAAAAAAGGTTGCACCAGACGCGTTTCGCTTGTAAAAGCTCATCAGTGGATTTATGCAAATAAAATAAAATTGTAAAGATTGAAATCACAAGAATAGTTTGTCAGATGAGATCCGAAAAAGTCAGATGGTGACATATAGTCACATGATTCTGAAAGCATCATTTGTTTTTATGAAAAAAGAAAGAATAGGCATTTTCCACACTAAAGGTACTGAAGTGGTACCCCCGAAGGGAGTAAGGCACAATAGGATCTGGCTAGGTTAGGTTTTTTATTAGTATACACCTCAAGGGCATACACCGTTGATTAGAGTGATCTTACGAGCACTATGTAAACCAGACAGCTTACACAAAGAAACTGCCTGGTGGTGGCACTCTCGCTTTTGCCCGCCACTCTTTCCCAGTTGTGCTTCAAAATGCCATATAATATAATATATAATATAAAATATATAGTATAAGTATAAGTATTATGTTAATCTCCTTCGTAAAAGGTGTCCTTTATTTTTTGTATCAAGCCTTGTAGTTATCAAGGTTGCAGTCAGGTTATTTTTTTGCTTTTTGTATGAATAAAATCATGCAAATTATCAAAGATTAGAAATAATTCTTATTGCATGAGTTGATTTTGCTGTTTCTCTCTTGTAGCAGGGTAGGGCATTTTTTCAAAATCCCACTGTGTGCTCCTGCAGTCTTGCCTGCACCAAATTATTTTTACATATTTAGTTGAAAATAAACCATGCATATCCCTTCTTACTGGGTTTGAGTTTTTTTGCATGTTTAAATTTTTCCTTTTTCCATTTATTTTTTGTTTTAGGAATTTTTTTCAACAACTGTTCTTTGCACCTTTCGTGCGTTAGTTTTTTTATCCCGCGGGGGATACATTTCTTTCTTTTCTATCGTTTTGATACTGGATTTCCAAATTTTTGTATAATCAATGTCCAAATGTCAAACTATTCCGTGTCAAAGTACCCTTTTGTGCCTCCTTTAGGCAACGTTTCAAGTTCAAGCCTGCTTTTTCCATCCGTTCCGATTTCAATCCGCGAAAAACAACTCCTTAGCTAGTCCTCCAAACATTTCCTTTAAAACATTCTTTTATTTTGCCACAATCCATTCCTTCTAATCAACTTTCTGTCCAATCCGTTTCCGCCCGGAGTAACAAATCTAGACCTGTCTTTTCAAGTTCACAATTACTGTGTCCCATTCATTTCATTCAAAAATCACGATCAATCATCTTTGTCCATTTTCTCTAGCAAATCTGAAGAATCCATCATATTTTATAAAACAGTCTATTTTCCAACAATACTTTATGTTCAACTCGTTCCCGCCCGGGTAACAAGTTCCAACAACCGTTTAAAAGCACATGGCTGCCGCCATTATTACATTTCTCTTTCTCACGGATTCCTTTCTTTTTCATCATGTAGCCAACATAATTTGCATATACTTTCTTTTTCTCAATATACAGTATCAATTAAGTTCTTTTGTATAACATTGGTCATTGACTTTCTCTCAAGTTGTCATATTGCATTGCATAAAAAACACTCGACATAGCTTTCCCTATAAGGAATAGAAAAAACCGCCATCTACCTTTGAGCTGGTGGCTCGTGGAACCCGAATTTCAGATTTGATTCTTCTTAAGATGTGTAGTATTCTCTAAAGAAAAGTTTTTTATTTTGCAAGATTTTAAATATTAAACACTTTTTTTTAAAAAATGATTTCAAATTGTTAACTAATTTTGAGCGTTGTTTGCTCTCTGTAAGTCCTATTTGGAATGATTCAAACACTCGACCGTTGTCCAAGTGCCTTTTGTCATGCTCCGCCCCGAAAGGGGACCTCCCCATGTTTAAATTTCAAATAATCACTTCCATGATGCATTTCACTACCTCCTCTTGTTAGAATCAGGAGGGAGGGGCAGTATTTTTTTAAAAAAATGCATCATTTGAATGCTGTCTTAGTTAAAGTGTCCTTTCTATGTGTCCTTCCCTTTTCTTTCAATAGAGTGTCCCTTGTATCTTACTTATGGGTGATGTTATAACAGATGCTATTCCTGTATGTGATAGAGATGTTTGTCTATACAAATCTTTATTCTGAGTATTTTCCTTAGAAAGTTAATGTCTTTTATTCCTAAGGTGAGTAGATGATTAATTTTCCTGTAAGTTTAGGGTCTAATAGACATCAGCGACCCCCTTTATCCTTGGTCTTCCCTTCTAGGTTGTCCCCTTGGGTTTCAAGTGTGTTGTAAAACAATGCAATTACTTTAATGAGGTTATCTCCTTCTTGTCCCTCCTTTAAAATTGAGAGTCTGTCCCTTTATGGGTGTCAGGCCTTGAATTTGAATAGAGTCTGAGACCCTTTCTTGTATAGGTATCTCTGAAATAAACTTTAAAATTAAATCTTGATTGTCCATTGCTTACTTAAGATGATTAATTAATTAGTCCTGTCTTGAGTTTAGGGCCTATGTGACACTGTTGACCCCCTTTATCCTCTCATGTCTATTTTTTTGTCTCCTTAAATTTTGGGTATGTTGTGGGTTAGTATCCTCATCCCTTGAGGTTGGAGTCCCCCTTGTTTCTTTTCAGTGATTGAAGAGTTGTTTGTGTTTTTTAGGCCTTAGGCCTGTACGAGATTAGAGACCCTTTCTTTAATGGTTGTCTCTAGGGTAAGTAGATTTTTATCTCCTTATTTATTTATTAGACATGTAGACTAGATTTAATCAAATCTTTTGCCTGTTATTTTTAATTTCATATTCCATATGTAATTGTTGGGCTTTAAGCTTGTGTAGAATTTGAGAGCTTTTCTTTAACAGATGTCTCCGGAGTAAAAATTAAGCGTTTTTAGTGTCCATTGCTTAATTAAGGTGATTAATTAACTAGTCTTGTATTGAGTTTAGGGCCTATATGACACTTAGGTTTTGGGTAAGTTGCCCCTTTTAGTACTCTTTGTGTCCTTAGGTTTTGGGTATGTTATGAGTTAGTACTCTCATCCTTTGAGGTTGGAGTCCCCCTTGCTTCTTTTCAGTGATTGAAGAGTTATTTTTTTGTGTGTATTGGGCCTTAGGCCTGTACGAGATTAGAGACCTTTTCTTTAACAGGTGTCTCTAGGGTAAGTAGATTTTTATCTCCTTGTTTATTTATTAGACATATAGACTAGATTTAATCAAATCCTGTTGGTTCGAAGCTCTTGAGTTTATTCTATCTTTTTCTTGTTATTTTATTTTAGTTTCCACTCTGTTTCAATATGATGAGTATTAGGCCTTAAGTTTAAGTAGAGTTTGAGACCCTTTCTTTTACAGGTGTCTCTGGAGTAAATCTTTTTGTCTGTTGTTTTTGTTTTCATATTCCTTATGTACTTATTAGGCTTTTGGCTTGTATGAATTTGAGACTTTTTCTTTAACAGATGTCTCTGGAGTAAAAGTTAAGCTTTTTTTAGTGTCCATTGCTTACTTTAGGTGATTAATTAGCTAGTCTTGTATTGAGTTTAGGGCCTATGTGACACTGTTGACCCCCTTTATCCTCTCATGTCTATTTTTGTGTCCTTAGGTTTTGGGTATGTTATGGGTTGGTACTCTCATCCTTTGAGGTTGGAGTCCCCCTTGCTTTTTTTCAGTGGTTGAAGAATTGTTTATTTGAGTTTTTTAGGCCTTAGGCCTGTACGAGGTTAGAGACCCTTTCTTTAAGTTGTCTCTAGGGTAAGTAGATTTTTATCTCCTTGTTTATCTTTTAGACATGTAGACTAGATTTAATCAAATCTCATTTTCCCATTTAAATATCATATTGCATTGCAGCAAAAACACTCAGCAAGGTTTTCCCTATAAGGAAGAAAAAAACCCATCATCTACCTTTTGAGCTGATGGCTCGTGGAACCCGAATTACAGATTTGACTCCTATGTAGCAGAACTGTTTGTTTAAACAACTCCTTATTCGGGTAATTTCCTTAGAGAGTTAATGTCTTTTGATTCTAAGGTGAGTAGATGGTTAGTTTTTTTGTAAGTTTAGGGTCTGTGTGACATTAGTGACCCCCTTTATCCTTAATCTTCCCTTTTTAGTTTGTCCCTTTAAGTTTAGAGTGTGTTGTGGATCCATTTCTTTATTTTAGTTTCCATTATGTTTCAATATGATGAGTATTAGGCCTTAAGTTTAAGTAGAGTTTGAGACCCTTTCTTTTACAGGTGTCTCTGGAATAAATCTTTTTGCCTGTTGTTTTTATTTTCATATTCCTTATGTACTTATTAGGCTTTAGGTTTGTATGAATTTGAGACTTTTTCTTTAGCAGATGTCTCTGGAGTAAAAGGTAAGCTTTTGTTTAGTGTCCATTACTTACTTTAGGTGATTAATCAACTAGTCTTGTATTGAGTTTAGGGCCTATGTGACACTGTTGACCCCCTTTATCCTCTCATGTCTATTTTTTGTGTCCTTAGGTTTTGGGTATGTTAGGGGTTGGTACTCTCATCCCTTGAGGTTGGAGTCCCCCTTGCTTTTTTTCGTGGTTGAAGAATTGTTTATTTGTGTTTTTTAGGCCTTAGGCCTGTGTGAGATTAGAGACCCTTTCTTTACCAGTTGTCTCTAGGGTAAGTAGATTTTTATCTCCTTCTTTATTTATTAGACATGTAGACTAGATTTAATCAGATCTTTTGCCTGTTATTTTTATTTTCATATTCCATATGTTTTTATTTTCATATTCCTTAATTGTAAGGCTTTAGGCTTGTATAAAATTTGAGAGCTTTTCTTTGACAGGTGTCTCCTGGAGTAAAAATTAAGCGTTTTTAGTGTCCATTGCTTAATTAAGGTGACTGATTAACTAGTCTTGTATTGAGTTTAGGGCCTATTTGACACTGTTGACCCCCTTTATCCTCTTATGCCTATTTTTTGTGTATCCTTAGGTTTTGGGTATGTTATGGGTTAGTACTCTCATCCATTGAGGTTGGAGTCCCCCTTGTTTCTTTTCAGTGATTAAAAAGTTGTTTCTTTTTGTGTATTAGGCCTTAGGCCTGTACGGGGTTAGAGACCCTTTCTTTAACAGGTGTCTCTAGGGTAAATAGATTTTTATTTCCTTATTTATTTATTAGACATGTAGACTAGATTTAATCAAATCCTGTTGGTTCGAAGCTCTTGAGTTTATTCTATCTTTTTCTTGTTATTTTATTTTAGTTTCCATTCTGTTTCAATATGATGAGTATTAGGTCTTAAGTTTAAGCAGAGTTTGAGACCCTTTCTTTTACAGGTGTCTCTGGAGTAAATCCTTTTGTCTGTTGTTTTGTTTTCATATTCCTTATGTACTTCTTATGCTTTAGGCTTGTATGAATTTGAGACTTTTTCTTTAACAGATGTCTCTGGAGTAAAAGGTAAGCTTTTCTTTAGTGTCCATTGCTTACTTAAGGTGATTAATTAACTAGTCTTGTATTGAGTTTAGGGCCTATGTGACACTGTTGACCCCCTTTATCCTCTCATGTCTATTTTTGTGTTAGGCCTGTACGGGATTAGAGACCCTTTCATTAACAGGTGTCTCTAGGGTAAGTAGATTTTTATTTCCTTATTTATTTATTAGACATGTAGACTAGATTTAATTAAATTCTTTTGGTTCGAGGCTCTTAGGTTTATTCTATTTCTTTTCTTGTTGTTTTATTTTAGTTTCCCTTGTGTTCCAATGTTGTTATCCTTCCTCCCTGTTTATGAAATTTGGGTTAAATTCTTTTTGTTGTTGGTGTTCTTTTAGATCATGGTCAAAAGGACCTTCCTTATATTAAAGTTGTTGATATTCATCCTTGTTAAAGGAATGATATTTTCTCCATTATGTGTCTTTATTGATCCCTTGTTCCTTGGCTTAGTAGTCTGGTTTCTCTAATGTAAGTGTCCCCACTAAGGTGAGTGAAGTTCCTAGAGTTGTTTTTTGCTCCAAGTTGTTATCTCATTCCTGCTGTGTGCATGGGAGAAAAGGTTACCTTTATTGCCCGGTTTTGGAATCCCTTTCCCCTTTTCCCACTGCCTCACAGTCCCAGTCCTGCAATTTCTCTTTGTTTTTGTCTTGTCTCCTCCAGGTTCTCCTGCCCTCAGGATCCTGGTCTGAGTCCTAGAACCTTAATATTTCAACCTCTATGGTTGGTGGAGAGAAGAGATTGAAAATACAAGACAAAACATTCATATGTCCATACATTTTAAAACCAGTTTTTGTAATTCGTTCAGTTTTTCCTTTTGGATATACTTATTCTTTTACAACAAGTTGTTTTGTCCTTTAATAAAAGCAAAGGAAACTTATCAAAAAGATATGTATTTTTTTATTCTTTTGTTTTCTTCAAAGGAAACTTATTTTCAGTCCATAATTATATTTGGGAAGGAAGGTTCATTAAATCCTTTTTAACAAGATTGTTTTGTTTTTGTAAAAAGTAAAGGAAACTTATTCAAAGGAAACTTATAAGGTTGTTATTGATATTCCTCTTTCTTTTGGTGTCTTTTATATTTTTGTTTTTTAGGTGTTAGTTGATCAAATCAGCATTGGGTGAAGGCCTTCCCTTAGTCCCCCAGCTTCTTCAACAAAACCATGATGGACCCCCCGAAAAATGTGATTTTCATTGAAGGGCCTTTCACATGCTAAATTTTGAAAAAAACTTTTATTTATTTGTTTCAAATTTTTGTTGGTTTAGTTTTAATAAACAGACCTTTGTTGTGTAAAAAAAGTTTTCTTGGTCTGTTATTTTAAAGAAGACACCTTTTAGATGAATATCTTGTAAGAGCATAACAGTGAATGGAGTCTGTCATATCATACAATTCAAGACATCCTTCTTGCATGACATAATTTCAGACATTCTTATACAAGATATCTTATATTTTATGGTTTCCATTTCCTTTACATGAAATAAGTTAAAGTTTCTTTGTATAAGTTATTGAGATATCTTTTCTTAGGGTGAGTATCTTATTTTCTTTATGTTTCTCAAACAGCATACATTTTCTTTATCCAGCATTTCATTCTTAGTTTCTCAAATATTTCCTTCTTGTTACCATCTTTTATATAACATGGTTACGAACATTCTTATTTAAGGTAAGTATCTTATACTTTAATTTCAGGCATCCTTCTTTAAGGTAAGTATATTGTTCTTTATAGTTTCCATTTCTTTTACATGGAATGGTTTAAAGCATCCTTATTTAGGTTATTGAAATATCCTTATCTTAAGGTAAGTATCTTATTTACTTTGTTTCTTAAGAAGCATACATTCTTTATCCTGCATGTATTTCCTTTACATGACATAAGTTAGAACATCTTTCGTTAGGTTGTTGAGGTATCTTTGCTTAAGATAAGTATCTTTTTTACTTTGTTTCTTAGAAAGCTTAGAAAAGCATATATTTTCTTTATCAGGTATTCATATCCTTTATATGACAGTTTTAAAAACATTTCTTATGCGATGTTAACCTTGTTGCTTATAAAACAGTTTTTTTATTTTGCTTTATAACATTTTAGTTAACACAAGGCATCCTATTCTAAAGCAATTCTCTTATGCTTTAAACATCCAGGTATCAGCATTTTTGTTTTTTACTTTGTTTCTTAGAAAAACATATATTTTCTTTATCAGGTATTCATATCCTCTATATGACAGTTTTAAAAACATTTCTTATGCGATGTTAACCTTATTGCTTATAAAACAGTTTCTTTATTTTGCTTTATAATATTTTAGTTAACACAAGGCATCCTATTCTAAAGCAATTCTCTTATGCTTTAAACATCCAGGTATCAGCATTTTTGTTTTTTACTTTGTTTCTTAGAAAAGCATATATTTTCTTTATCAGGTATTCATATCCTTTATCTGACAGTTTTAAAAACATTTCTTATGCAATGTTAACCTCGTTGCTTATAAAACAGTTTCTCTATTTTGCTTTATAACATTTTAGTTAACACAAGGCATCCTATTCTAAAGCAATTCTCTTATGCTTTAAACATCCAGGTATCAGCATTTTTGTTTTTTACTTTGTTTCTTAGAAAAGCATATATTTTCTTTATAGGTATTCATATCCTTTATCTGACAGTTTTAAAAACATTTCTTATGCAATGTTAACCTCGTTGCTTATAAAACAGTTTCTTTATTTTGCTTTATAACATTTTAGTTAACACAAGGCATCTTATTGTATCTTTGCTTAAGATAAGTATCTTTTTTACTTTGTTTCTTAGAAAGCTTAGAAAAGCATATATTTTCTTTATCAGGTATTCATATCCTTTATATGACAGTTTTAAAGACATTTCTTATGCGATGTTAACCTTGTTGCTTATAAAACAGTTCCTTTATTTTGCTTTATAACATTTTAGTTAACACAAGGCATCTTATTCTAAAGCAATTCTCTTATGCTTTAAACATCCAGGTATCAGCATTTTTGTTTTTTACTTTGTTCCTTAGAAAAGCATATATTTTCTTTATCAGGTATTCATATCCTTTGTTCTGACAGTTTTAAAAACATTTCTTATGCAATGTTAACCTCGTTGCTTATAAAACAGTTTCTTTATTTTGCTTTATAACATTTTAGTTAACATAAGGCATCTTATTCTAAAGCAATTCTCTTATGCTTTAAATATCCAGGTATCAGCATTTTTGTTTTTTACTTTGTTTCTTAGAAAAGCATATATTCTCTTTCTCAGGTATTCATATCCTTTATATGACAGTTTTAAAAACATTTCTTATGCGATGTTAACCTTATTGCTTATAAAACAGTTTCTTTATTTTGCTTTATAACATTTTAGTTAACACAAGGCATCTTATTCTAAAGCAATTCTCTTATGCTTTAAACATCCAGGTATCAGCATTTTTGTTTTTTACTTTGTTTCTTAGAAAAGCATATATTTTCTTTATCAGGTATTCATATCCTTTATCTGACAGTTTTAAAAACATTTCTTATGCAATGTTAACCTCGTTGCTTATAAAACAGTTTCTCTATTTTGCTTTATAACATTTTAGTTAACATAAGGCATCTTATTCTAAAGCAATTCTCTTATGCTTTAAATATCCAGGTATCAGCATTTTTGTTTTTTACTTTGTTTCTTAGAAAAGCATATATTCTCTTTCTCAGGTATTCATATCCTTTATATGACAGTTTTAAAAACATTTCTTATGCGATGTTAACCTTATTGCTTATAAAACAGTTTCTTTATTTTGCTTTATAACATTTTAGTTAACACAAGGCATCTTATTCTAAAGCAATTCTCTTATGCTTTAAACATCCAGGTATCAGCATTTTTGTTTTTTACTTTGTTTCTTAGAAAAGCATATATTTTCTTTATCAGGTATTCATATCCTTTATCTGACAGTTTTAAAAACATTTCTTATGCAATGTTAACCTCGTTGCTTATAAAACAGTTTCTCTATTTTGCTTTATAACATTTTAGTTAACACAAGGCATCTTATTCTAAAGCAATTCTCTTATGCTTTATGATTTTCAAGTTCAAGTGTTCTTGTTTAAGTGATCAGGATATTCTTATTGAAAATAATCATTTTATTTTCTTGTAATTCTTATACTTTAAAACATCCAAGTATCAACATTTCTGTTTAGCAAACACACTCTTTGGTTTACTTTGTAACATTAAAATTAGCATTTCTTTTTCGTAACATCTTTATACCTTCTTGCTTTTTATGAGAATGATAGGAGAGTAGATAAGAATAAAATCATAAATAAAAGACAGTTCCAAAAAAAACTTTTCAAAAAAGGTTGCACCAGACGCGTTTCGCTTGTAAAAGCTCATCAGTGGATTTATGCAAATAAAATAAAATTGTAAAGATTGAAATCACAAGAATAGTTTGTCAGATGAGATCCGAAAAAGTCAGATGGTGACATATAGTCACATGATTCTGAAAGCATCATTTGTTTTTTTGAAAAAGAAAGAATAGGCATTTTCCACACTAAAGGTACTGAAGTGGTACCCCCGAAGGAGTAAGGCACAATAGGATCTGGCTAGGTTAGGTTTTTTATTAGTATACACCTCAAGGGCATACACCGTTGATTAGAGTGATCTTACGAGCACTATGTAAACCAGACAGCTTACACAAAGAAACTGCCTGGTGGTGGCACTCTCGCTTTTTGCGCCCGCCACTCTTTCCCAGTTGTGCTTCAAAATGCCATATAATATAATATATAATATAAAATATATAGTATAAGTATAAGTATTATGTTAATCTCCTTCGTAAAAGGTGTCCTTTATTTTTTGTATCAAGCCTTGTAGTTATCAAGGTTGCAGTCAGGTTATTTTTTTGCTTTTTGTATGAATAAAATCATGCAAATTATCAAAGATTAGAAATAATTCTTATTGCATGAGTTGATTTTGCTGTTTCTCTCTTGTAGCAGGGTAGGGCATTTTTTCAAAATCCCACTGTGTGCTCCTGCAGTCTTGCCTGCACCAAATTATTTTTACATATTTAGTTGAAAATAAACCATGCATATCCCTTCTTACTGGGTTTGAGTTTTTTTGCATGTTTAAATTTTTCCTTTTTCCATTTATTTTTTGTTTTAGGAATTTTTTTCAACAACTGTTCTTTGCACCTTTCGTGCGTTAGTTTTTTTATCCCGCGGGGGATACATTTCTTTCTTTTCTATCGTTTTGATACTGGATTTCCAAATTTTTGTATAATCAATGTCCAAATGTCAAACTATTCCGTGTCAAAGTACCCTTTTGTGCCTCCTTTAGGCAACGTTTTAAGTTCAAGCCTGCTTTTTCCATCCGTTCCGATTTCAATCCGCGAAAAACAACTCCTTAGCTAGTCCTCCAAACATTTCCTTTAAAACATTCTTTTATTTTGCCACAATCCATTCCTTCTAATCAACTTTCTGTCCAATCCGTTACCGCCCGGAGTAACAAATCTAGACCTGTCTTTTCAAGTTCACAATTACTGTGTCCCATTCATTTCATTCAAAAATCACGATCAATCATCTTTGTCCATTTTCTCTAGCAAATCTGAAGAATCCATCATATTTTATAAAACAGTCTATTTTCCAACAATACTTTATGTTCAACTCGTTCCCGCCCGGGTTAACAAGTTCCAACAACCGTTTAAAAGCACATGGCTGCCGCCATTATTACATTTCTCTTTCTCACGGATTCCTTTCTTTTTCATCATGTAGCCAACATAATTTGCATATACTTTCTTTTTCTCAATATACAGTATCAATTAAGTTCTTTTGTATAACATTGGTCATTGACTTTCTCTCAAGTTGTCATATTGCATTGCATAAAAACTCGACATAGCTTTCCCTATAAGGAATAGAAAAAACCGCCATCTACCTTTGAGCTGGTGGCTCGTGGAACCCGAATTTCAGATTTGATTCTTCTTAAGATGTGTAGTATTCTCTAAAGAAAAGTTTTTTATTTTGCAAGATTTTAAATATTAAACACTTTTTTTTAAAAAATGATTTCAAATTGTTAACTAATTTTGAGCGTTGTTTGCTCTCTGTAAGTCCTATTTGGAATGATTCAAACACTCGACCGTTGTCCAAGTGCCTTTTGTCATGCTCCGCCCCGAAAGGGGACCTCCCTATGTTTAAATTTCAAATAATCACTTCCATGATGCATTTCACTACCTCCTCTTGTTAGAATCAGGAGGGAGGGGCAGTATTTTTTTAAAAAAATGCATCATTTGAATGCTGTCTTAGTTAAAGTGTCCTTTCTATGTGTCCTTCCCTTTTCTTTCAATAGAGTGTCCCTTGTATCTTACTTATGGGTGATGTTATAACAGATGCTATTCCTGTATGTGATAGAGATGTTTGTCTATACAAATCTTTATTCTGAGTATTTTCCTTAGAAAGTTAATGTCTTTTATTCCTAAGGTGAGTAGATGATTAATTTTCCTGTAAGTTTAGGGTCTAATAGACATCAGCGACCCCCTTTATCCTTGGTCTTCCCTTCTAGGTTGTCCCCTTGGGTTTCAAGTGTGTTGTAAAACAATGCAATTACTTTAATGAGGTTATCTCCTTCTTGTCCCTCCTTTAAAATTGAGAGTCTGTCCCTTTATGGGTGTCAGGCCTTGAATTTGAATAGAGTCTGAGACCCTTTCTTGTATAGGTATCTCTGAAATAAACTTTAAAATTAAATCTTGATTGTCCATTGCTTACTTAAGATGATTAATTAATTAGTCCTGTCTTGAGTTTAGGGCCTATGTGACACTGTTGACCCCCTTTATCCTCTCATGTCTATTTTTTTGTCTCCTTAAATTTTGGGTATGTTGTGGGTTAGTATCCTCATCCCTTGAGGTTGGAGTCCCCCTTGTTTCTTTTCAGTGATTGAAGAGTTGTTTGTGTTTTTTTAGGCCTTAGGCCTGTACGAGATTAGAGACCCTTTCTTTAATGGTTGTCTCTAGGGTAAGTAGATTTTTATCTCCTTATTTATTTATTAGACATGTAGACTAGATTTAATCAAATCTTTTGCCTGTTATTTTTAATTTCATATTCCATATGTAATTGTTGGGCTTTAAGCTTGTGTAGAATTTGAGAGCTTTTCTTTAACAGATGTCTCCGGAGTAAAAATTAAGCGTTTTTAGTGTCCATTGCTTAATTAAGGTGATTAATTAACTAGTCTTGTATTGAGTTTAGGGCCTATATGACACTGTTGGCCCCCTTTATCCTCTTATGTCTATTTTTTGTGTCCTTAGGTTTTGGGTATGTTATGGGTTAGTACTCTCATCCTTTGAGGTTGGAGTCCCCCTTGCTTCTTTTCAGTGATTGAAGAGTTATTTTTTTGTGTGTATTGGGCCTTAGGCCTGTACGAGATTAGAGACCTTTTCTTTAACAGGTGTCTCTAGGGTAAGTAGATTTTTATCTCCTTGTTTATTTATTAGACATATAGACTAGATTTAATCAAATCCTGTTGGTTCGAAGCTCTTGAGTTTATTCTATCTTTTTCTTGTTATTTTATTTTAGTTTCCACTCTGTTTCAATATGATGAGTATTAGGCCTTAAGTTTAAGTAGAGTTTGAGACCCTTTCTTTTACAGGTGTCTCTGGAGTAAATCTTTTTGTCTGTTGTTTTTGTTTTCATATTCCTTATGTACTTATTAGGCTTTTGGCTTGTATGAATTTGAGACTTTTTCTTTAACAGATGTCTCTGGAGTAAAAGTTAAGCTTTTTTTAGTGTCCATTGCTTACTTTAGGTGATTAATTAGCTAGTCTTGTATTGAGTTTAGGGCCTATGTGACACTGTTGACCCCCTTTATCCTCTCATGTCTATTTTTGTGTCCTTAGGTTTTGGGTATGTTATGGGTTGGTACTCTCATCCTTTGAGGTTGGAGTCCCCCTTGCTTTTTTTCAGTGGTTGAAGAATTGTTTATTTGAGTTTTTTAGGCCTTAGGCCTGTACGAGGTTAGAGACCCTTTCTTTAAGTTGTCTCTAGGGTAAGTAGATTTTTATCTCCTTGTTTATCTTTTAGACATGTAGACTAGATTTAATCAAATCTCATTTTCCCATTTAAATATCATATTGCATTGCAGCAAAAACACTCAGCAAGGTTTTCCCTATAAGGAAGAAAAAAACCCATCATCTACCTTTTGAGCTGATGGCTCGTGGAACCCGAATTACAGATTTGACTCCTATGTAGCAGAACTGTTTGTTTAAACAACTCCTTATTCCGGGTAATTTCCTTAGAGAGTTAATGTCTTTTGATTCTAAGGTGAGTAGATGGTTAGTTTTTTTGTAAGTTTAGGGTCTGTGTGACATTAGTGACCCCCTTTATCCTTAATCTTCCCTTTTTAGTTTGTCCCTTTAAGTTTAGAGTGTGTTGTGGATCCATTTCTTTATTTTAGTTTCCATTATGTTTCAATATGATGAGTATTAGGCCTTAAGTTTAAGTAGAGTTTGAGACCCTTTCTTTTACAGGTGTCTCTGGAATAAATCTTTTTGCCTGTTGTTTTTATTTTCATATTCCTTATGTACTTATTAGGCTTTAGGTTTGTATGAATTTGAGACTTTTTCTTTAGCAGATGTCTCTGGAGTAAAAGGTAAGCTTTTGTTTAGTGTCCATTACTTACTTTAGGTGATTAATCAACTAGTCTTGTATTGAGTTTAGGGCCTATGTGACACTGTTGACCCCCTTTATCCTCTCATGTCTATTTTTTGTGTCCTTAGGTTTTGGGTATGTTAGGGGTTGGTACTCTCATCCTTTGAGGTTGGAGTCCCCCTTGCTTTTTTTCGTGGTTGAAGAATTGTTTATTTGTGTTTTTTAGGCCTTAGGCCTGTACGAGATTAGAGACCCTTTCTTTACCAGTTGTCTCTAGGGTAAGTAGATTTTTATCTCCTTCTTTATTTATTAGACATGTAGACTAGATTTAATCAGATCTTTTGCCTGTTATTTTTATTTTCATATTCCATATGTAATTGTAAGGCTTTAGGCTTGTATAAAATTTGAGAGCTTTTCTTTGACAGGTGTCTCCTGGAGTAAAAATTAAGCGTTTTTAGTGTCCATTGCTTAATTAAGGTGACTGATTAACTAGTCTTGTATTGAGTTTAGGGCCTATTTGACACTGTTGACCCCCTTTATCCTCTTATGCCTATTTTTTGTGTATCCTTAGGTTTTGGGTATGTTATGGGTTAGTACTCTCATCCATTGAGGTTGGAGTCCCCCTTGTTTCTTTTCAGTGATTAAAAAGTTGTTTCTTTTTGTGTATTAGGCCTTAGGCCTGTACGGGGTTAGAGACCCTTTCTTTAACAGGTGTCTCTAGGGTAAATAGATTTTTATTTCCTTATTTATTTATTAGACATGTAGACTAGATTTAATCAAATCCTGTTGGTTCGAAGCTCTTGAGTTTATTCTATCTTTTTCTTGTTATTTTATTTTAGTTTCCATTCTGTTTCAATATGATGAGTATTAGGTCTTAAGTTTAAGTAGAGTTTGAGACCCTTTCTTTTACAGGTGTCTCTGGAGTAAATCCTTTTGTCTGTTGTTTTTGTTTTCATATTCCTTATGTACTTCTTATGCTTTAGGCTTGTATGAATTTGAGACTTTTTCTTTAACAGATGTCTCTGGAGTAAAAGGTAAGCTTTTCTTTAGTGTCCATTGCTTACTTAAGGTGATTAATTAACTAGTCTTGTATTGAGTTTAGGGCCTATGTGACACTGTTGACCCCCTTTATCCTCTCATGTCTATTTTTGTGTTAGGCCTGTACGGGATTAGAGACCCTTTCATTAACAGGTGTCTCTAGGGTAAGTAGATTTTTATTTCCTTATTTATTTATTAGACATGTAGACTAGATTTAATTAAATTCTTTTGGTTCGAGGCTCTTAGGTTTATTCTATTTCTTTTCTTGTTGTTTTATTTTAGTTTCCCTTGTGTTCCAATGTTGTTATCCTTCCTCCCTGTTTATGAAATTTGGGTTAAATTCTTTTTGTTGTTGGTGTTCTTTTAGATCATGGTCAAAAGGACCTTCCTTATATTAAAGTTGTTGATATTCATCCTTGTTAAAGGAATGATATTTTCTCCATTATGTGTCTTTATTGATCCCTTGTTCCTTGGCTTAGTAGTCTGGTTTCTCTAATGTAAGTGTCCCCACTAAGGTGAGTGAAGTTCCTAGAGTTGTTTTTTGCTCCAAGTTGTTATCTCATTCCTGCTGTGTGCATGGGAGAAAAGGTTACCTTTATTGCCCGGTTTTGGAATCCCTTTCCCCTTTTCCCACTGCCTCACAGTCCCAGTCCTGCAATTTCTCTTTGTTTTTGTCTTGTCTCCTCCAGGTTCTCCTGCCCTCAGGATCCTGGTCTGAGTCCTAGAACCTTAATATTTCAACCTCTATGGTTGGTGGAGAGAAGAGATTGAAAATACAAGACAAAACATTCATATGTCCATACATTTTAAAACCAGTTTTTGTAATTCGTTCAGTTTTTCCTTTTGGATATACTTATTCTTTTACAACAAGTTGTTTTGTCCTTTAATAAAAGCAAAGGAAACTTATCAAAAAGATATGTATTTTTTTATTCTTTTGTTTTCTTCAAAGGAAACTTATTTTCAGTCCATAATTATATTTGGGAAGGAAGGTTCATTAAATCCTTTTTAACAAGATTGTTTTGTTTTTGTAAAAAGTAAAGGAAACTTATTCAAAGGAAACTTATAAGGTTGTTATTGATATTCCTCTTTCTTTTGGTGTCTTTTATATTTTTGTTTTTTAGGTGTTAGTTGATCAAATCAGCATTGGGTGAAGGCCTTCCCTTAGTCCCCCAGCTTCTTCAACAAAACCATGATGGACCCCCCGAAAATGTGATTTTCATTGAAGGGCCTTTCACATGCTAAATTTTGAAAAAAACTTTTATTTATTTGTTTCAAATTTTTGTTGGTTTAGTTTTAATAAACAGACCTTTGTTGTGTAAAAAAAGTTTTCTTGGTCTGTTATTTTAAAGAAGACACCTTTTAGATGAATATCTTGTAAGAGCATAACAGTGAATGGAGTCTGTGACAGTTTTAAAACATTTCTTATGCAATGTTAACTTCGTTGCTTATAAAACAGTTTCTTTGTTTTGCTTTATAACATTTTAGTTAACATACAAATAC
>NW_024377921.1:0-6657 GCF_016835505.1 Polypterus senegalus
ACTACCTTGCAGCATCTGTTTAAATGTCTGGTTAAAACACTCTACCAAACCTTCAGTTTGCGGGTGGTATAGACCAGGGGTGTCGAACTCCTGGCCTGGAGGGCCGCAGTGGCTGCAGGTTTTCATTCTAACCCTTTTCCTAATCAGTGACCAGTTTTTACTGCTAATTAACTCCTGTTCCCTTCATTTTAATAGCCCTGTTTTAAGGATTTGGTCCTCTAAATTGATTCCTTTCTTCATTAAATGGCAGCCAAACAGAAATGAGGCATGAAATGAGCAAACAAATAACCAGCTAAATCGGGACTTCAGACTCCAACCAGTTTCACAATGAGAAGCAGATTCTTGCTATCCATTAAACCTATTATTTAATTCCATGGCTTGTTGGTGCTCTCATTCTGCCAAAGCAGACATTTTGATTTTTCTGTTTTTTCTAAGACAACCCTCATAATGTTTTTGGAGACCTCCATCTTTCTTTATTTTCACATATTTTATGATGGGCACAGATGAACTGATCATTTGGATTCTTGTTTTGTGTCTCGTTATTGTTTGGCTGCTAATTAAGAAAAAGGAGGCAACTAAGAGGCCCGAGTCAAGGTAATTAAAATTAAGGCAAAAGAAGGTAAGTAGCAGCAAAAACTAGTCACAAATTAAGAAAATGGTAAGAATGAAAACCTGCAGCCACTGCGGCCCTCCAGGACTGGAGTTTGACACCCGTGGTATAGACGCTTTTAGATGCTTAATACAGAGTATCTTGGCAACCTCCCTGAACGTATCCGAAGTAAAAGGAGTACCTTGGTCTGTGAGGACTTCTTTAGGTATTCCTACTCTGGAAAAAAAGGCTTACCAATTCCCGTGCGATAGTTTTTGTATTGGTGGAGCGTAACGGAACCGTCTCTGGGTACCGAGTCGCGTAATCCACCTTGACTAAAATATACTTATGTCCACGGTTCGAAGGCTCTAAGGGTCCTACTAGATCGACTCTGATCCTTTCAAAGGGAACATCAACAAGGGGAATCGGAACGAGAGGAGCATGGACCCTCCTAGGTATCTGATGTAATTGACAATCCGGGCAGGACTGACAGAAACGTTGGACATCCTCATTTATTCTGGGCCAATGAAAATGGAGTTTTATTCTCTTAAGAGTTTTTTCGGCCCCTAGATGGGCGCCTAGGAGGTGGGCGTAAGCCAGTTCACAGACCTCCCTCCGGTAGGTCCGCGGCACTAGCAACAATTCCGTACCTCGCCTTCGTGACTTGCAACTCGATTCAACAGATCATTCTCCAGCACAAAGTAGGGTTCCGGTGGCATGGTATTGTCTGGCAAACTGCCGTCAATGGAAACGATAGCATTCCGAGCAAACTTTAGGGAATCATTGTTCCACTGCTGCCTTTTAAATGACGCAGGCATAGACCTAAATTGGTAGTCCACGCTGTCAAAGGGATATATTATTGTCGGGGGAGTTGTTGTTTACTTGGCTCGGGCCCTCATCCGGTGGTGCTTCCGGGTCAGGGTCCGTCGCTGTAGGATCTTCCCCTGGCCGCTTGCATCCTTATTGTGTGCCGAAGTGCACGGTGTGGGTGCCGTGGGGAGGGCGCACTGTCTGCCCATAATAAGACCCAACTTGGCTATAGGAGTGGTTCCTGTTCTGCTGCTTTTGGTTTTCGACCAGTCGTGTCCCAAAATTACTGGAAATTGGACTTCGGGTAACACAGCCACAAGCAGTTGACTTACTTCCCCCTTCCAGGTAATATAACATTTCGCGGACCTATAAGACTTGGTCTCTCCATGCACATAAGTAACCTTCACACTTTGGTTTGCCCACTATCGCGGTAAAACATAACGGTGCACCACAATGGTTATGTTGCTCCTGATGTCAAATAACGCAACTACCGACTGTCCATTTACCAATACCACTCCCATGTTCGGGACTGCCAGGGGATTAGAGAGAGCACTGTACCTTTCCAGTTTGGCCCAACTGCAGTCCATCTGCTCCACGTTCTGTGGACAGGCTGGTAGGATGTGCCCAACCTCGCCATACTTGAAACTGCGCGGCAGGGCTGGCAGCTTCTCACTCAGTTTCATTGGAGCCTACGCAGTGCGACTGGTGGGCTCAGGGTTGGCGACACATCCCTGTTGAGATACCGCAAGCAGGCTTTTCCGACCCCCCCAGTTCGGTGCACCGCAAGCTGACACTCCAAGACCTCAAGGAGACCTTTCATGTCTTTGTAGGGGTGTCGCTGGACCTGCTGAGTGAGATACTCTGGCATGGCATTAACTAAGCCCTCACACGCCACCTGTTCGACTATCTGACGTGCTTGTATGGCTTCTGGCTTCAACCAGTGGCCCATTTTGCCCCAGAACTCAAATGCCTGGGCTTGGGCGGGGCGATTAGGATCGAACTGCCACTGCCTCCACTCTCTCACCTGCTCACGTGATGCCATAGCAACTTAAGATCTCCGTTTTCAGGAGGTCATAATTCGCGGCTTCCTCCTCGGGGAGGTCATAATAGGCCTGCTGCACGACGCCTTTCAAATACGGTGCCAGTATGAACGCCCATTCCATCCGCGGCCATTGGTTCCGAGAGGCAGTCTTCTCGGAAAATCCCAAATATGACTCAATATCGTCTGCCTCAGAGAGCGGGATGATCAGAGGAGGAGGAGGCCATGCGGGCTCCGGTCTTATAGCTTCAGCTGCAGCCAGGTGGGTTTTGGTTTCTTCGATGTTATGCTTTTTTGCAGCCTGCTCGAGCTTCAGGGTCTAGAGCTGAGTTGCCAGACTGCTCAACACGACATTCAGGTCCTGTTCTCCGGTCATTTCGGACAATAATTATCCTGCTGACTACGCCACTGTACATAAAGCAACACACATCATACAGGTTTGAGGTTTGTACAGCCCCATATACTGTACAGTTTTGCATAATTATTATTAGGTCAGCAGACCCTGTGTTTGGATTCAACGAGTTGGAAAATGGATGGATGGATTACTAGGTCAGAAATATTATTCAATACATCAGACAGTCAAGATTACAGAGTGGGGAACATTTATGGAGTGAGACTGGAATTGACATAGAGGAATGCTGGGAAGGAACCAATGTGGTGTATGGGAGCCATGATGTCATCAGAGATAGACGGAAAGAAGGGAATGAACACGGAAGTAGCAGTACATGGTTACGGAATTTGGGCATTTTCATGGCGGTGTTGCTTCTTTCTTTCTGTATGAAACAAAGAGAGAAAGGTTAGTACCCCTTGGCCGGAGTTTTCTTGCTACAGTTTGAGCCTTTATGCGGCTCCCTATGTGCGCATGCGTGACTGTATATATATATATATTGTGAAGGACAGCCGGGTCCCATGCCCGGCAGGGACGTTCCTGCTGCTTATGTACCGGGGGAGCCGCCATGGACAGTCCAGTACCTCCCCTGGGACGCTTGGTGGCAGCCTCCCTGGCCGACAGTGTTTTCCCAACCACTTGCAGGGCTCCATGGGAGATGGAGTCCTCCACAGCTTGGTTGGGGCCCGGCGTGGCCGCTAGTGCGAGCTGCCTGCTTCCCACAGCCCGGCTGGACGAGCCTTCAGCCCCAACCACCACCACTCGGGGAGCTGGAGTCGGGAGGTGGAAGGATGAAGCACAGGAGAGGTGTGGAGGCGGCCCGAAGAAAGGCATTTGTGGCTAGGACTGAGAGTGTTTGGGGTTTTGTGCACTAATGGACTTGGTCTGAGTGACCATATCTGTAAATAGTTTGTGTAAATAAAACGTGTGGTGGTGAAAAACAACATGTCCGCCTGTCTGTGTCCGGGTTGGCTCATATATATATATATATATATATATATATATATATATATATATATATATATATATATATATATATATATATATATATATATACTGTATATATATACAAACCGGATTCCAAAAAAGTTGGGACACTAAACAAATTGTGAATAAAAACTGAATGCAATGATGTGGAGATGGCAAATGTCAATATTTTATTTGTAATAGAATGTAGATGACAGATCAAACGTTTAATCCGAGTAAATATATCATTTCAAAGGAAAAATATGTTGATTCAATATTTCACGGTGTCAACAAATCCCAAAAAAGTTGGGACAAGTAGCAATAAGTAAATTTGAGCATAATGAAGAGCTGGAAGACCAATAAACACTAATTAGGTCAATTGGCAACATGATTGGGTATAAAAAGAGCTTCTCAGAGTGGCAGTGTCTCTCAGAAGCCAAGATGGGTAGAGGATCACCAATTCCCACAATGTTGCAGAAAGATAGTGGAGCAATATCAGAAAGGTGTTACCCAGCGAAAAATTGCAAAGACTTTGCATCTATCATCATCAACTGTGCATAACATCATCCAAAGATTCAGAGAATCTGGAACAATCTCTGTGCGTAAGGGTCAAGGCCGTAAAACTATACTGGATGCCCGTGATCTCCGGGCCCTTAAACGACACTGCACCACAAACAGGAATGCTACTGTAAAGGAAATCACAGAATGGGCTCAGGAATACTTCCAGAAACCATTGTCAGTGAACACAATCCACTGTGCCATCCACCGTTTCCAGCGAAACTCTACAGTGCAAAGAAGCCATTTCTAAACAAGATCCACAAGCTCAGGCGTTGTCACTGGGCCAGGGATCATTTAAAATGGAGTGTTGCAAAATGGAAGACTGTTCTGTGGTCAGACGAGTCACGATTCAAAGTTCTTTTGGAAATCTGGGACGCCATGTCATCCGGACCAAAGAGGACAAGGACAACCCAAGTTGTTATCAACGCTCAGTTCAGAGGCCTGCATCTCTGATGGTATGGGGTTGCATGAGTGCGTGTGGCATGGGCAGCTTGCATGTCTGGAAAGGCACCAATCAATGCAGAACAATATATTCAGGTTCTAGAACAACATATGCTCCCATCCAGACGTCATCTCTTTCAGGGAAGACCCTGCATTTTTCAACAAGATAATGCCAGACCACATATTGCATCAATCACAACATCATGGCTGCGTAGGAGAAGGATCCGGGTACTGAAATGGCCAGTCTGCAGTCCAGGGGCCTCATGTATAACGCCGTGCGTAGAACTCGCACTATAACATGGCGTAAGCACAAAAGCCGAAATGTGCTTACGCACAGAAAAATCCAGATGCAGGAATCTGTGCGTACTCCAACTTCCACGCCCTTCCGCTACATAAATCCCGATCAGCGTGAAAACTAACGCCGCGCACGCATTATGTAACGCCCCAAATCCTCCCAGAATTACGCCTATTTGAATATGCAAATCAATATAAATCGCCCTTAAGCGTAGCCTTCTGTGAAAAGACAATGGGAAAAGCACGGGGGAAAATATAAGAATTTCAGCGAATACCAAGTGGAGGCAAAGGAAAAACATACTATTTGTTCAAATAAACTGTGGTATAATCAACAAAATGAAGTTGATCGAGTGACATAGCGTGTTGTAGAAACTTGAAAGCTCACATTCACAAAATCGCACAGTGCCGGAAATAAAAAAGAAGTCACATATCAAAGTTGCCGTGAAAAGAAGAGTTGTAAACCCTCTGTCTGAGTGTCATATGAAAGTTTATTAGGGTACAGATAAAAAAGGCACACGGTGGGGAAAAAGCATGAAATGTCAACTTTAATCTCGAATTTTCCACTTTAATCACGTAGTTTATTTTGTCATTTAGTAGAACATTACAAACTTCATCTTAAAATCGTTTAATTAACCAGTTTCTCAAAATTACATCGTAATTAAAGTAGTACGTTAAATGCTTTGTTTTGTATTTGATCTTCTAATCGTATGTGATCTATGTGTGTGAATCACTGCTTGCTTCTTAAACCGGCTCTCTTCCTCCAACTGGACACAGAGTCCATTACATTTGTGATATTACAGCTCTCTGAATAACTAAAATACTGAGATGTATACGTGATATCATTTTCATGATGATAGGAGCTAAAGCACATTATTAAACATGTGTTTCATGAGCCTCGTGCTCATGACAAGCATTTATCTTTTGTCGAAATTTGTTGCTGCGTTTTTAGCTGTGTTGTTATTTTCTCTCTGTTTTATATTCAATATATATTGCGGCGCCCCAAGAGTCCTTGCTTTTCTTTCCCCAAGTAACCGATCGCCATACAATCAGCTCTGTAATAGAAGTTAAGCCATCTGTAAGCTTAGCTACCGATTCTTCAAAACGTTTAAAGAACATTGAAATATCTTCGTAGTACATGTTTAATTATTCTATCCTTCACGACACTCCCAGTGAAGAATATAGATTATTTAAATGAAGTTAAAGTTTTATCTGTATAATTTAACAAACATATTTTGCTGCATTTCACCTTAAAAATTATATCGTCATCATATGTAAATACGCGCTTTATAAAGTGGCCCAGGTTGTGAGATATTATAACTGTAGTGCAAGTTTACAGTGGGGTGATTGTACTTATAAGTATTAACAGTTCTACAAGGAGCAATTGATTGAGTGCATTTAAAGTTCTTGGGATTAAACTGTTTCTGAACCGCGAGGTCCGTACAGGAAAGGCTTTAAAACATTTTGCAGTGGCTGAGATAGCGTGTCCTTAAAGCTGTATACCGATAATTCTCTTTCCGATCAGATGCTGCTGTGATTCACACTCAGATACAGTGATATCAATACTCCGAGTCG